>NC_050449.1:72958823-73156323 GCF_903995425.1 Onychomys torridus | reverse complement strand
AATTAAAACAACATAGTGTATTCATTGATAAATGAAATTGTGTTATGTTTTTTTTTTTTTGTCTGATTTAAATTTTAAATCAGTGATGACAGTGAACAGATTGCTTCTGGGTGCCACAGGGAAGTGGAAGGGCAAGACGCTTAGGAAGTAGGCAGCCTGGGTTTTGACTCTGCTGACCAGTTCTCTGACCTTGGGCAATCCACTTTGTTTCCTTGTAACTTCCCTAATATCAATCCTTATACCAAATCCACATTTAAATATCCATGATGTGGGGACTAGTCCTAGAAGTGGCTAGTACTCACCTCAATCTTCTGGAGTTTGAATTTTTCTGGAGGCTGGCTAGCAAGCTTCAGGTATCCTCCAGACTTCAAGCCTGTCCCCCAGTGCTGCATTTGCAGACAAATGCTATCACATTCAGCTTTAAACGGCTGCTGAGGATCCAAACTCAGATCTTCATGCTTGAGAAACAAGTATGGACCCACTGAACCATCTCCCTCAAGTGAGGCCCTCAGTTCTCACGTGCGCCCTGGGACTCTCTCCCTTACGTCCTCTTTTCTTGCTGGTACAGGCTGTTTTCCCATTAAAAACATCAGGTATTCTGTTGTGATATTAAACATGATTTTTAAAATATTTCTTAAACCATCATCATTTTTATGTTTAATAATCATCTGGCTTTTATTATCATGGAAGTAACCCTTTAATAATTAATTTTTCAGGCATCACTTAAAGACATAGTGCTTGCTCCCTCCCAAGAGTTCCCAACCATGTTTATTATTGGGAGACATTTCTTCATGGTTTTCTCATATTTTTGCATTCCTGTGCAGCAGAGGGACTCTTCTTTGTTCCAAGATACCTCTTTGAGATACACTTTGAGAGTATCTTTATAACAGAAGTTTTGAAAGTAGAGATCATTTCTCTGTGGAGCAAAGGCCAGGTGTGTCCTGCATAGTGCAGATGCAGAGTTCCTCCTGGACAAAGGCCAGACAAGCTTCCTGCCCTTAATAAAGACTCCATGCTCAGATGCTGTTCTTCTAATGTAACGTTTATGGGACAAAACGTGGCCTGTTGTATTGCCCACTGACTGATGCTGTCACTGTGGACGACAGAGTCTTTGGCTTTGTCTTCTTATATTCTGCAGGCATCACCGTTAGCTTGCAACAGGGTTAAAAATTTTCCAATCCTGTCTTAGCTGGTTTTCAATTGCTGTGACATGACACCATGACCAAGGCAGCATATAAAAGGAAACATTTAATTGGGTCTCAATGTTCTAGAGGGTTAGAGTCCATGGCCATCATGGTGTGAAACATGGGAAGCAAGCAAGTAGGCATGGAGTTGGAGCCGTAGCTGAGTGCTTACATCTGATCCACAAGCACAAGGAAGAGAGTGGGATGGTGGAGGGCCTGGCATGTTCTTTTTGAAATCCTCAAAGCCCACCCAGTGACAATCCTCCTTCAATAAGGCCAGATCTCCTAGTCCTTCTCAAAATAGTCCCATCAGCTAGGGAGCAAACATTCAAATTTATGAGCCTTGTGGAGACCATTCTCATTTACACCACCGCATTCCGTTTCCTAACCCCCATAGGTTGATAGTCATACCCTAGTGCAAAATGCATCTGGCTCAACTTCCAAGACCTCTCCCACCAGTCTTTCAGTCTTAAAACTTTACAGGGCCAAAGTCTCTTCTGAGACCCAAGGCAACCTCTTAATTGTAACTTCTTGTAAAAACAAAAGCAAAAAGCAAATTAAATAATCCTCACATACAGTGGCACCTACATTACCATTACAAAAGGGAGGAATAGGGGCACAGTGAGGAGATACTGGACCAAGCAAGACCAAAGCCCAGCAGGGCAAACTCTAAATCCTGTAACGCTATGTCCCATGTCAAAGGGCTTATATGGCTCCTCAAATATCCCATTCCTTCTTTAACGACTGCAACCCTTTCTTCTCTTTCGGCCTGGTTCCACTCCCTGCATGCAGCGTTCCCTGGCAGATATCCCATGGCTCTGGCATCTCCAACATCTTGGAGTCCCCAACAAAATCTAGGCTTCATCTTCTCAGCTTCAGGCAATGTCCTCTCCAGGCTTCCATGCAGGGACACCCCTAACATATGCCTGGCCTTAGCCGATTTCCTTTACCAAGGAAGAAGGTTCCACAACTTGACTCTAAAGCTAGAACCGCATGGCTGATGCTGCCTGCTGGGGATGAAATATTGGCCCCCTCCTTGAATTATATTTGCATAAGCTTTTCTTTATTGTTGCTCCTTAGGGACAGATAATTCCTTAAGCTTTTTATTTTTTTACAGATTGCTGGATTAACGTGTGTGTGTGTGTGTGTGTGTGTGTGTGTGTGTGTGTGACACCTTGAGTGTACCACTCCCTGTACTCCATTTAGCATCAGGCCTTTCTTTAAGCTACTCATTTCTTTGAGCATGAGACTTGGCTTCAGCATTACCTTCCTGGTGCTCTTTTCCTCCAAAACTGTGTATTTGCACGTCCTTTTGCCCTGCTTGCTCTTTTTCATTGTAGATCTGCATAAAAGTGTTCATTAATAACTACCCAACAGAATCACCGTTAGGCTGTCTTGAAATCTCTGCCCATGAAATTAGTTCAGAACTCTTCAATTTTAGTCTCTTGCAGATTTTTAGGACAAGGGCAGAACGCAGCCACATTCTTTGCCAAAATATCACAAGAATAATCTCTTGTCCAGTTGCTAATATTGTTCCCCCTGAAGCCTCCTGAAGCAGGCCTCTTTCAAAGTCCACATTGCTCTCAGCACTATTGGCTTCCAGGCTCCTACTGGGATGGCCTGTTAATCCTTGCTTACAGTGTTCAACTGATTTTTCTAGTCTCAAGTCCTAAAGGTTTCCTCTTTCCCCCACGAAGCAGGATGGTCGGGCGGGCCTGCCACAGCAACATGCTGTGATCTCGTCTGACTTAATCACTTTTCCATTGCTGTGATGAGACACTGTGACCAGGCGGCCTATGGGAGAAAGCATTGCATTTGGGACTCATTGTTCTAGAGGGTGAGTCCATAACTATCAGGGCAGGAGGCATGGTGGGAGGCAGTGGGGAAGGGGAGGAGGGGGGGGAGAGAGAGAGAGAGAGAGGAGGAGAAGGAGGAGGAGGAGGAGGAGGAGGAGGAGGAGGAGGAGGAGGAGGAGAAGAAGAAGAAGAAGAAGAAGAAGAAGAAGAAGAAGAAGAAGAAGAAGAAGAAGAAGAAGGAAAGAGGAGTGGAGAGACAGAGATACTGGGCCTGATGTGGGCTTTTGAAATCTCAAAGCCTACCCCAATAACACACCAATAAGACCAAGTCCCTAATCCTTCTCAAAACAGTTCTGCTTGTGGGGTTCATCCTCATTCAAATTACCACAGACCCTTTGGAATTCTCAATTGGTTTCTATAGCATAAAATATATCGCATAACAAGGCATCCTGCTCTTTTTCTGTTGTCATTTGTTTGAGGGGAAACTGAGACACTGGGATGAACTGAGCTGATTTCTACTTCAGATGTCGTTTATCTTCTGTTCTACCATTTTCCCCGAATTATTTTTTACTTTGCCCCTTCAGCTTTCAGATACACAATCTCTTAGCTGTTTCCTGGATTTTACAAATGCTCTGCCCATCAATAATACATTTTGTGTGAAAACTGCTTCTTTTGATTTGGTCTTCAATATAATCTCCCAGAGTGCCTTAGTGAACTCTGTGAGTAGAGAAACAGTTGTGAATGAATGCTCTGAATAAGGGATGAAATTGAGCGGGATCAGGGAATTAGTTATCTTTTCCACCAGAGGGCGCATGCCACCGTAGTTTAAGGATTATTTCAACGTCAGCTTTAGAGACTTGTGGGTGGGTCACATACTTAACAGGATGCCTTAGTGAATGTATAAAAATATAATGGAAAATATTCGAAAACGAAACCTTTGTTTAGCTACACTGAATGATGCAGAAGCTCCAGGTGATAGCGAAGATCAAATCTTAAAACATGAGTTCCTGTGATTTTTCCATTTCTACAAACCTGAAAATGTATGTCAGCATGCACAGACTGACTGCAGACACACAGTAGCAGCCTGGCTAGAAATGTGCACTTTTGGCCACCTTGACAGCTATGAACAAACAGACTCTATGTCCCCTGTGTTGGTAAGAGACAGTATTTGACTACTGAGAGAGTGAAGGCAAAAGTGGCAGATGATTGTTTTCTTCACCTATAAATGGGTTTATTTCCTCTCACCTTTAACATTTCGCACAAGGATGTCAGAGTTAACTTCCAAATAAATTTCCAGAAGTCTTTGACTTTTAATGAACCTAAGTAGTCCGTCCTAACCAGGTGTTACAAGTGAATTCTGTGGTTCAGAAACTTCATAATTTTCTATGCAACCTCTGAGGTTTGAGCTGAGATCTTGCATAGTAAGATACATGTGATAAAATTCCTTTCTGCTTTTTGCTCCAAAGTTGCTCACACCCTGGACACTGGTCAGGGAGACTGTGCTTTTAGCATAAGTGAGGTTGGGTGAACTATACACAATCATTGGCTTTACCGAAAGGAACACTGTGAAGACACAGAGCCTACCTAGAAGATAGGAGTGAACTGCACCCCATTCTTTCCTTTAAGAATGGCTTTAGTCTTGGGGTTCCGGAACTTTGCTAATGAGACAGGGCTGTTGTCTATGGGGCCCATTACTCAGGAGACGTGAGTGGGGCATATGAAGTTGCCAGCTGTTGTTTGAGAGAAAGGCCTTGTCTTCATTATCTTTATATTGGCTGCTTGGAGCTTAGCTTTTGATGGTGTGCTGGTTAGAATAAGAACGGCCACCACAGGCTCATATATTTGAATGCTTGGTCACCAGGAAGTGGCACTGTTTGGAAGGGTTAGAAGGCTCAGGAAGTGTGGCCCATGGTGTATTTTCACAGCAATAGAACACTGGCTAAGATGGACACAGAAGGTGCTGGTTAAATGCATATTGAGTTGCCTACAGGGACAGGAAATGTTCAGACACCTTTTCTGCTCCTCCTGGTCAGGCTGCCCGTTGGCCTCTGAGAACCAGGAGGAGGAGGAACGCCAGCGCCTCTCTCTATACCTTTGTCTCCAGATGCTCACAGTCATTTGCTGGGCGCACAGAGACCTCAACGTTGGATAATGCCCGAATGTTTTGCTTAGGTCTCGCCTTTCCTCTTGGTGAGGCGGGAAGACTATGCAGTGGAAGCACAAACTGTTTACACTGTCTCTAGGGACCTTCGTTAAGTTGATTTCACGCTCTTTTCAATTTCTCTGGGAGTTAATGTTGGTGCTGGAGTCTTTGCTTCATTCTAAAATGGATCTTCCCCCTCTTTACTTCTTCAAAAACTGTCTAAAGCCTCACAGCTCTGGAGCAGGATTTCTACAGAGAGCGCCTGAACAGACGCCAAGATCTTGCCTCCACCCTCCTTGAAGCATCAGTCCTAAGAGTCAGGTAGACAATGGCAGATTTCCCCCTATCCCCTCCAGCTCTCAAAATTCAGGTCCACCTCGGTAATTGTGATTTCCCAACTCAGACTTCTAGTTGGCCACTAGGTTGCGCTGTGTGACAAGAAATCTCAGGATCTTGAACCCCCGGGAACCCAGGACTCGAAGGGAGAAGAGGTGGGAGCGGAAGAGAGGGAGAGCCAGGATAGTCGATCCGGTGATGTCCTCCGAAGAGTAAGACCCACAGGAAGCAACTAGACTGAATGACTACAGTCAGCTGTGCTTCAGTCAGCCAAAACCCACTGCTTTACTGCGAACCTAACGGATTCCAAGCGGAGTTAAGAACTAAATGCACCGTTTGAAAGGCACGGGGTAGAAGAGGGTTCGTCCGCGTTTGTCCATTTACTGTCCTGGGAGTCAAGCGTACAGGCCCCAGGAGACCAAACAATTCAGCCTGTGAGGAGTATTTGAATTGCTCCGTATTTCCTTGGGAATATGTGTGCTTGCGTTCGTTTGCGACTGTTCCTGTCTACTTCACCCGCGTGTCGCCTCCCTTTCCTCTTCTAGTACCCTGAAATTTTGCGCAGGGATCTTTTTTTTTTTTTTTCTCTCCCTGAGGGCGAGAAGGCATTTGCATGAATTACTTTTCTGGCAGCAATTACTTCCCAGCCTTCCTGTTTAAGACTGACCAGAACAAAAGAAAGCCCCCGCGTGGGTGCTCCATTCTGGAGAGGGTGTGTGCGCCCAGAAGCTTCTTCCACTCAGTATTCAGGCTGCAGACTGAGCAAGAGGAAGCTAGGGGCAGAAACTCTTCATTCTGGCAGCTTTCCTTTTCTACGTAGGGAGTGAGTGTCCTTGTGCCTGCGTGCTTCTGTCTGACTGCTTGCCTGCCGGTGTCTGTCTGTCTGTCTGTCTCCCCTATGGCTGGTGTAAGCCTTTACCTGCACCGCATAGCCCCCATGGGGCGCTGGGACGTGGCCCTTGGGGATTTCTCTGCTCTGTCTTGTTGCCGCCTTTCCTCACGTGTCTGGGAACCATGTTGGACTCTGTTCCCTACATGTGCCTGTGGTGCTGAAGAGCAGGCTTGGAAGCTGAGGTCCCTGCAGGCTTGAGAGGGGCTCACTGCCTGGGGTGCTCTAAGCACCACAGGGGTGTGAGCCAACAGCTGCGTCGCACCCTTTGGTGTTTGCGCTCACATGCTGGAGATCTGTCGGACGTCTGAACTGTGCAGATGGGAGAGAAAAGTCTGCGCGCTGTGTGGGTGCTTTGTGCAAGTTGCTCAGTGGCTTTTGAGTGGGCACTGTGTGCTCCAAGAATGTGCAGAGGTGGCCATTCTCATTTTTCTCGTTTCTTTCCTTCCAGACTCCTCTCTTGGTCCGGCTGGCTCTGGCCAGAGGCAGTCTGTGCGTGGGGCGAGGCGCAGGAGGGCTAGGAAAGAACGTGCAGAAAGTTTGTGTCTTTCTGAAGACTATGGTGCCTATAGGAGGCAAGGTCAAGTCGGCAGAGATGAAATGAAGCAAGCAAGAGAGGCTTACATCAGGTGTGACCTCAGCTTCTGCTATTAGGGGGCGGTTGATTCCAGGGTCCAGGGTTCACTCCTGTTCCCAGTACCTCCTAGCCCAACCCTATAGAGGCAACTTCCCTGGCCTTCAAGAGGCTGAAAGCTGCGGCCGAGTACCGAGGTCACAAACGTGTGTAAGAAGAATCCGTCTTCGGATAACATCGTGCGACTACTGGACGCTTCCTCCCATGCGTCTTGTACAATTTGGCAATCTCAAGTGCCAGACTCCCACTGTGGCCAAGGGGTGGAGTGCCGGGAAAAGGGGAGCTGTAGAAAAAGGCTATGTGCTGGCAGTGTCCGGCTCCTCGTTGGCCTTCTCAGTAGCGTGTATACGTGCGTGTTTTTCTTTTTCTCTCTCTCTGTGTCTCTCTGTCTGTGTGTCTGTGTGTCTGTCTGTGTGTCTGTGTGTCTGTCTCTCTCTCTCTCTCTCTCTGTGTGTGTGTGCGCGCGCGCGCGCGCGCGCGTGCTCACGAACACCTCTTCGCCCTTTTCACCTCTAGGAATTTTTTAAGGGCAGAGCTGACAGTCTGAAGCCCCAACTTGGGCCAAGTTTTTGCTCCCAATCTGGCAAGACATTTCTATGGTGAATAAAACTTGTTCTTGTGTGTCCTGCTGGGATGACCCCCAGGTACCGACAGTTTTCCTCTCCCTCCCTCTAGTTTGAATGGAAGCTTCCCAGCTCTATCCTGAAAAACCAGGTTAGGCAGACAGGCCTGGGAAAGTCATCCCATCCCTGAACTGGAGCAGGAGACCGTTCGAGTTTTCAGTCTCCACTTGGAGACTGGGAAAGACAGAGGCCCGCCGCGTGCACAGACAGTTAGTTAATGGAAACCCTGTAAATCGGTTTTAAGTGCACCCAGGACAGAGGGGGAAGAAGGTGGAGATGGTGGTGGCAGGGGATGGCATAGAGTGGAGGGACCAGGGGTTGGTTACCCATCCCACCGTTCTGAAACTAAGAACAGCTTCCCCGTCTCCATTGTTCTTAACTTAGAAAAGTAAACGTATAAAAGAAATAAAGCGGGATAGGGAAACCCGAGCCCCCTGCCCGCCCCAAGCGGAGGAGTCCGCGGCCTCCCTTGGCAGGGAACCCGGCTGCGGCTGTCCCCCTCTCTCCCTCCCTCCTCCCCGCCCCCGGAGGGGCATTGCTACTAGGGCGATCGCCAGCCACCTCACGCCGATGGAATGCTCGAAGTATGCACACGTTCCCAAAAGTAGACCTCCTTCACCGCCGAGTAGCATACATCACCCGTGGCAGCCTTCCACCTTCTCAGGCGTTTCGTAACCGAGTAAACTGAGAGCCGGGAACAGCCCTCTATTAAGTAGCCCGCGGCGCTGAGCCTCTTCCCAGTCGGCGAAGGCAGCCGCTGCAGACGCGTCCGCCCGCCGCTGCAGTCAGTCCCCCTGCCTCCGCTCCGCGCTCCAATCGCCACTCCCGGGTGCTCCGGCTGCCCTTCCCACGCTCGCGGCTGCCAGGTGCTCCCCGGAGCGCAGCGCCCTCGCCGGCCCAGGGGGTCCCGCACGCTGGCTGCTGGACGCCGGTTCCCTCTGCCACTGACGGCTCAGGTCAGTATGGGTTCTGTGCCCCCACACCCCAACCCCGCGCGGCCTTCTCCAAAGATAATTGGGAAAAGTCGCTTCTTGCTTGCATCTTGACCCAGGCCAGGCAGAGCGCGCGGCAGGAGCCGGCTCGCTGGGGAAGCGGTTGATTTGTGTGCCTGAGACAGATCTGCGGCGCAACAGAGGAACTTTGCGATTTCTTTGGAGTTTTGGAGGGAGAAGGAAAGGTGACTTGTTCGGCTCAATTTGTCCGTCTGCAGGGGAATGTCCCCTTATAGACGTTGTCTGCTCTCAGTGAAGTGCATGGGCTGCTTTAGATCGCTCTTTATTATCTGGTGGCTGCAGCTTTGCCAGGGTTGTTGGCTTGCAACCTGGGCACAAGACATTGCAGGAAAACGAAGTGAAGTTCTGCACACGAGGTGCAGAATTCCTTGGAGGGCCAGTGGAAAGCGCTCCTGCGTGGCGTGGCTGGGCGCGAGTAGCATTTCCAGATGCTCCCGGGGAGTGGCCCTGGCTGGCTTCATCCTCCACTGCTTTCAAAGGGTTGGTGGGTTAGGCCGATTTTTCACAGCTTCTGAGACATCCTTTTGAGTTCCTCCTGAACGCATTGGGATTAAGACCTACCTAGGGTCACTCAGTAGGAAACCTTGAAATGGTTTCCTCTCCAGTTCTTGGGTACAGAAGTCAGAGTGTAAGGAGTTCGCGCGTTTACAGAGCCTTGACAAACGGGACCTGCCTCTGGCTTTTTCAGCCACCCTCCAGCGACCAGTTCGGATCTCTGGCATACCTCCCCACCCCCAACTCCAACTCCAGGGTTGGAGCTTTCAAAGGAATCATGGGGAGGGATGGGGAGGGAAAGAAACTAAGCTCGCCCTTGGCTAACTAGGGTCAAGGTTGCAGTTATAGAAGAGGTATGTGACTTCTGGAATCTGGATGGGCCCATGGAACATATGTGTGCCTGTGGGTACGTTTGAAAAAAAAAAAAATTAACTTGAGAGAGTTAAGGAGTTGGCCTCTTCCAGCAAGGGGTAGGGGATGGGCGAGTTGTCCAAAAGGGACCAGTTCCCATAGCGCCCCCACTCCAGGCAGCTGATTCATTTTCATTCATGAGGGGGAAGTGAGGGAAATCCTACTGCCACGTAGGGGCGGCCGCTTTCAGACATCTATGTCTGAGAATGCTCAATGAAGTGTTGCTAAGCACTCCCATAAATGTTTTGGCTAAGAAGGAGAGAGAAGCTTTTCTTTTAAACGTATATGGCTGGCCGAGAAGGTTGAGTTATTCATCGGATACCCCAATGAGAGATGATTCATTCTTGATGCTGAGTCACGAAGCCGATAGGTGGCGCACTAGACCCAGATAAACGGACTTCCAAGACAGGTTTTTGTTCAGCTTATATTAAAGACAACCCCCCAAAAAATGCTCACAATTTTTTGTGAGTAGATTACTACACTTTAACTCTTCACGAACCCAACTGCCAACTTTATTCCAAGTTATTATATCAACGTTATGGCCGGGTGACGGCAACAATGGGTCAGTCATGCTTTTTTCCTTAAAAACATTTTTTTTTTAAACGAATTTAAGAAAGGGTTAGAATGTCACAGTTGTTAATTAGGAAAAAAAGACATTACTAAAATCCTTTAAATCCCCGAGCTGCGCCAAAATTTTAATCTTGGCTTCATAAAAAGGAGCTCTGGGCAATTTGGCTTGCCTGCTCGTCAGACATGTAAAATGCAATTTCCACCCAGAAGAAGAAAGCTTTTCTGACCCGTGTGCCAGAGATTTGGAAAGGCATGGCTGGGGATTGTCAGTTTCTTTTCTCAAGGAGAGCCCACGTTTTGGCTTATTTTTGGATTCCCAAGCACCAGTGCCCTCCTGCCAGTCCCCGCCCCCAGTCCCTCTCCCCCAGTCCCTCCCCCAGTCCCTCTCCCCCTTGCATTTCTCACAAGGCCTACGGTGTTGCCTTACAGTAATGTGTAAGGACTTTCCTCGTGTGTGTGAGTGTGTGTGTGTGTGTGTGTGTGTGTGTGTGTGTGTGTGTGTGTGTGTGTGTTTGGCCACAGGCACCTTCTCAGTCCAGCTCATTGATAGTAACTTTTGTTTCTAGATTGGACCTTAGAGTATATTAGGATAGTCCATTGTGCTGATTAAACAGCTGCTGTGTGTTGGGAAGCTACAAAGAAAGAGTAGGACTCTTGGTCATTAAGGAATTAACCTAGTTGCAAAATCAGGAAAAAGTCAGAATAGAACCTTCTTGCCTCTGGCGCTTGGGTTAATTGTAATCTTCCAGCATTAAGAACTAGTTAAACACAAAGATGAATTAGTGTGTTTATTTTATTTATTTTATTTTTTTGAGTCAGGGTTTCTCTGTGTAGCTTTCCTCTTTTCCTGGAACTCACTTGGTAGTCCAGGCTGGCCTGGAACTCACAGAGATCCTCCTGGCTCTGCCTCCCGAGTGCTGGGATTAAAGGTGTGTGCCACCACGGTCCAGCTCGAATTAGTGAGGTTTTTAAAAATATAAGAACTTTTAGAAAACAGACAAGGATATTTTACTTCTTTCTACTGCTTTGTCTCTCTTCGTTACGCATTTTAGAGTTGGTTCCCCCTGGTCTTTGGTAAAGGGTTCATCAGATGGGAAAACAATAGGGTTATCAGAAGAATTGGTTTTCAGTTGGGCCTTGCATATCCCTATATCATCTCCTATATAATCTATTCCAGATCTTAAAGACTTGCATATTTTTATTCAGGACAAACTGAAGAAAATGGAATGAAAGAGGATTATTATTCTTTCCACGTCATCCTGTGGTCACTACAGCACAGTTACCTAAAGAGTTCAGCCGTAGGAAAAAGTGGTTAAATGAAATCCCCAGCTGGCAGAGACATTTGGTTGAGTCAGGGAGGGATAAAGTGACCTCGAATTTATCCATCACCTTGGCAGGAGGAGGCCATGTGCGGTCTGGTCAGGCCTTTACAGGGCACTAGTACCCCGGGGGAAGAGTACCCTCTTTAATCTAGAATTCCCTGCTAGTTCCCTGATCAAATCTATTGGAGGAACTTGACCTCCTTGGCTCCACAATAGGTCCATTATGTGCTGGGCTGGGCGCTGTTGTTATTAAGGCAAAGTTGTCTGGGTTCTGAACCATGTTTAGGCCCCTTCCTAACCTGTTCCTGGCCTGCTCAGGCTGGGTTCTGATGGATCACTGATTCCTCCTGCAGATCCCTTCATGAGGCTGTGAGCCTGAGGCCAGAGCATGAAGACCAGGCTTCCCCGAGCGCTGGCCGCCCTGGGCGTGGCCCTTCTCCTGTCTTCCATTGAGGCAGAAGGTAAAATGCTTTTACTTCTATGGCAAGTGACCCTGAAGAATTCAAGAAAGGAAGACTCTCTTCTCTTCTGCTCCTGTTGCTTGCTCTGTTTCCTCTGCACTTCTCGGTGACTTCTCTTCTCCAGAGAAACGTCCTCTTTCTGAGGTGTGTCTGTTCCCAAGCTTTCAGGTCCAGCTCTTATAGTCTGCTTCCCCTGTTCTGTTCAGTGCTGTGTGGTCTCTTTGCACTTGTCTGCAGTGTGCTGTCCACACTGCCGCCTTCACTGCCGCCTTCCCCGAGGACCAGTCCCCTGGATAGGGCAACAGCTGCATCCTGCTCTACCAAGAGGATCCTGGAGGGCTGGGTACCAGGAACCTCAGAATATGGACATCCTCACCGGATCAACAGCTGATCACCTGGGTCGGGACTGTGACGTTGGTGACAACATGAAATAAAAGACTCCAACATTGCCAGCTCCGCGCGTCTGGTTTTCTTTTCTTTTCTTTTTGAGCAGGTTAGGGAAGCTCAATTGGCTAGGCAGACTTTCAGGCAGAGGAGCCAACTGTCAAACTGACTGCCGCTTGGGTGGGTGTGCAGGGGATGAGTGACAAGCAGAAAGCTACACGTAGGAGGTGCTCACTCAACCTAGGGACTCTGCTTTTGGTGTTTGGTTCCAAGGTCTCTAAAGCACGTGTGTCCCAGAACAACCCAGCTCAGAGAGGTTGGCTCTGGGCCAGGGTTTCCAGCCTGGAGGCGGCTGCAAGCCGGGCACCCCCTTGGCGTGCTCTCCCTTGCTTGGCTCAGGGAGACCTGGCCGCGTCTGACCTCAGTGCCTTGGCACTAGGTGACCAGGGACACCACAATACAGCTCCAAAATGGCTCCTTGTGACCCTGCGCTCTAGAAGACTTCCGTTAAACTTTTAACCTAATTTTGTTTTGTTTGGTGCACTTGATGGTTTAATGTCTCAGTATTTATTGAGCAAGGCATTTCTATGTAATAGTCTTACCGGCTCTTTCAACTCTCATTTGAGTTTTGGAAACTAGTCGTATTCCACAAGATAAACGAGTTAAAAAGCTTTTTACCCTCTCTAATTAAAGAAACACCTCTAATGAAGTTAGGGGGGAGACATCTGTAGGCTCTGGAAATTCCAGGGTGGATTGTGATGCTTGTAGAGGAGAGTAGGTATGTAGGGCTATTTCTTGACAGCCTTGATTCTATTATCTATCTATCTATCTATCTATCTAATGTTCTACTTCAAAACTGCAGGCACAGAGAATTGATGTTAGGAAAAAAGAGCATCTCCAAATGTGTAGCACATTTAAGACCCAGAGACGCTTGCTGGCCCGGCTCACTTGATGAGTAAATGTAGGCTACTCTGCCCTCCTGCAGGAGTATTCTGGTGAGGTGGCCTTTCAGTAATCCTTGCTCTGTCGTCAGTTAGGAAGGAATTTTATTTGAGAAACTTCTGGAAGCACTACTAAAGATATCTTTAGATAAGTCCCTGAAGTGGCCCGTTTACTGCTCATTAAGAAAATAGTTCTTTGAAAATAAAAGTTTTGAGAATTCTTAAGTATAGGGTTAGGTTGGAGATAAGGTGAGTGGAAAACATCCCCCCTTTTTTTCCTGGTTTTTTGAGACAGGGTTTCTCTGTGTAGCTTTGCGCCTTTCCTGGAACTCACTTGGTAGCCCAGGCTGGCCTCGAACTCACAGAGATCTGCCTGGCTCTGCCTCTGAGTATTGGGATTAAAGGGATGCACCACCACCACCCGGCAAAACATCCATTCTTAACTGGTAATGACCAGCCAACAAAATACAGTTAAAAAGGGACATTATACTATTTGCCTCCCTGATTATTTCTGTTATTTCTCATATTTCATCTTTTAACTTTGTATTAATTTCCACATGGCGTATTTTTTTCTTTCTTAAGTTCCTGTCTTTTCCTCCCTTAGGTCAGTATGTTTTGATAAGATTAGTTTTTGAGTTGTTTTCTAGCTTGGCAGTGTCAAGCAGAAGTATGAGTCACAAATAGAAGCCATATATATAACTTAAGCATTTCTTCTAGTCATATAAAGAAAGAAAAGGGAATAGGAAAACTGATTTTTTGATGAAAGGTTTTAACATAATATTAATGTTTCAACATGTAATTGATAGGAAAACCATCAGCGACCTTTTCTGCATTTCTGTGCTAAGTTTTGGAAGCTGGGCATGTACTTTACACTTGCAGCACATTTCATTTTGGACTGGCCACAGGTCAAGTGCTCCACAGCCACAGGAGACTGTTTGCTCCTCGTAGGGCAGCTCAGCTCTGGTGTTAACTACCAACTAAGTGGCCCCAGGAGCCTGTGAAGAGCTAACAAAATTTGTGGCCAAAGTCTTTCTGAAGATACTGGGCTAGAAAAGGAATTTTTTCTCCCTGAAATCTTTCGTTTGGGGCATTTCAAAGTTTGAACTTGCTCCTCTGGTTGCAATCTTCTGCAAAGAAAGCCAGGGTAACAGTGCATCCTTTTGTGTGACTCATATGCTCTTGTAGTCATATGGTTCCTGGCTATTTTTAATTTGCTTTTTATGTGCTAGAAACACAGTTCTTTTGTGCTAATTTAAATTATTTTGAAATTTACATTTTGCCTTTTAAAAACCATGATAATAATTTTCCACATTGCCTCTATTTGTATGATGAATTATATTTCCATTTACTGTGTCCTATAGAAATAAAGGCAAAGATTGCATTCTTTTTTTTGGCCTTAAGGATTTATTAAATAGACTAGCAAACTTTAAACTGCACTAGTGCTCTGTATGACCTAGATTGTGTGAATTAGTCTGGGATCATGTATCGTATGTTAATAGATTTCTAGAAAAGTTAACTTTGTATTAAACAGTTAAAGGTCAGTGTTCCTTGAACATTGAATACTCTTTTCCTTTATCTAGTACTTGAGATGGACACAAATTTTGTGAAATAGGGTTTTAATTTTTGTAAGTTTTACTTATAGTTTATAACATGTAATAAACAATCATTATCAGTTCATCAGTGATTTTAGGTCATGTCTTCAACTGCCCTGTGTTTAGATTAAGGGACTAATTTAATTTACATTTCTATAACTCTGTATGTAACATGCAAGAAAACATTCAAACCAGAGAATGTAGATGTTATGTATTCTGATAGTTTTATTTTCTAAATGAGGAAGTGAAAGTTCCTCAAGTTGATATTTAAAAGAAATGTATTTATTTTATTTTGGCAAATTGGTGTTTTGCCTGCATATATGTCTGTGTGAGAGTGTTGAATCCCCTGGAACTGGAATTATAGACAGTTGTGAGCTGCCATGTGGGTGCTTGGAACTGAACCCTGGTCCTCTGCATCTGAGCCATCTCTCCTGTACCTTAACTTGATATTTTAATGTAGCTTTTAGATTTTCTTTATTTCTAATGTATTATATTATATCCATTGATTCATCTATCCATTCACCCATCTATCCACCCGCATATCCATCCATCCATCCACCCATCCATCCATCCATCCACCCATCCATCCACTCAACCACCCATCCACTCACCCACCCATCCATCCATCTATCCACCCACCCATCCATAAATTTGCCATGACTAATTCTTGAATATAGACTCTTGTTGGGTGCTACAATTGGAAAAAAGATGATTTTTCTTTTAAAACAAGATAGACACACTAGTTTTAAAATTGTTTGGACAAGTGTGTGAGGTTAATATATCAAGTTCTATTTATATCCACATTGATGGTATAGTGGTGAGCATAAATGCCTTAGAAATTCTATCTATATTTGAGTTGCAGATATCTGCATGCCACCTATATATTATTAAGCAGACACAATTTCTTCTAATAGTGGCTTTTCAGAGCATAGAAAAATATGTATGTACATATTAAGAAGTACTATAAGTGTTGAGTCCTAAAGTTTTTTTTTTAACTGAAATATTTCTTCTATTTACATCTAATCTAATGTGTGGAAAACTATACAGACAACAAGATAGAATTGTTGCCTATGAGCTGTGATGATTTCTTTTGAATTTTAATTTGTAGGACAAGGATTACAAGGCCTATAGTTAGGTTATTATAAATACAAAAGGAAATAACAAGTAAAATGTCTAAATGTCTGCATGTTATATAGAAGACATTGAATATTTTTACATAGTATAATCAATCTTACCATGTCCTAAATCCCACCAGTTTATATTACAGATATCTCATCAGAATGACACTTTCATATCACAGTATTTTGATAACAAAAGCATCATGTTTAAGTATAAAGTTAAACTACCAGTTATAAATTCTTAAAATTTCATTTCTTCATGAAAAATACCCAGGCTTTATGAATCCGATTGTTCTTTGTAATTTTAATTTTGTTTCCCTTGGCTTGACTTTAGTGGTTTGCATTTACAAGTCATATGTAGCTAGTTAGTGTTTGTACTGTGCCAGCATCAGCATTATTTTTGGGAACACCTAGACTCTGTGACAATGTAATGGTGGTTGTGAATTAATGTAAAAAAAAATTCCCAAGTCAATAAAACATAAATTTGTAATGATTTAAATGAATGTGGGTTATACCCACACACCTACTTCATCATTTTTTAAAATGAAAAATCCCAAAATTATAAATGAAATGACAATTTGAAATGTTGTATATTTGGTAAACTCAAAGAGACGACCGGCAGGATGGGCTCTGCTTTTTACCTCGATAGGTCATTTTTCCTACTTTCAAGTCCCATGTACCACATCTGACTTCCCATGAGCACCTTAAAGTCCTCTAAAATGTTCAAGACTTTTCCCCCACAGTCATTTTTTCAGTCTATCTGGAATCCTGGTCACTTGGATATCAACAAGGTGGGCCGCTGCTGACCTTCAGCAGTTTTAACCTAATGTCCGCTGCTTCAGGGCTATTTCCTCCAAGGTTGGTGGTACTATTTTTCCATGTACTGATTTTTTTAAAAGCTGCTCAGGCCAGTTGTGTCTGCCTTTGCATTAAATTTGTCCTGAGCCATTGCTATCAGAACAATATTTTATAATGATATTCTTAATACCCATCATCCTATTAATATCTGTTGCATGTTTGTTACATACACTAAGTGATGACTTCAGCTAAACGTTGCAATATGGTTACAGAAAGAAGAATGCTGAATGATTAAACTGTGCATGCAGATTAATAGTCCTAATCTCACTGCCTGTGTATGGATAGTAAGAAAGTAACATTCATTCTTCTACTGGTGTAGCCAATAAAAATAAAGACATCTCCCACAGTTGGAGGTGGTGATTTATTAAAGCAGATATTTGCCTGATGAGTTTTGTTTCCTTTAAAAATGTGCTATAAATGTTAAAGACAGCTCTAATCCCATTAAATTCTGACTTGTGTCTCAGAGCTATTACTGCATTTTGATTGACTTTCATAAAATTCTAAAAGGAGATGGTACCCCTTAAAACAGAGGTAAACCATCTCACTCACAAGGAATAATACTTGTAGACTAAGATATTTAAAGAAGAATATGGCTGAAAATCATCTGCTTTATCGAACTCGCTTCAAGTGTAATGATTTTCAAAGCATCGACCATGCACTGACAGTGAGTCAGTACAACGCTGCATGAGGAGGCATGAACATTGTTGTGGAGAATATCATTATAAGATATTTCAGGAATGTCTTTGTGTAATGACTATTGTACATGGAAGCTTTCGTTCATTGTGGGAAACTAAAAATAAGTCAACATTTTATTGACACATGCATGATGCTGTACAGTTTTGTATGTAAACGTTCCTTTCTGTACTTTGCAGTTTTTTCTGTCATTGATTTCTCCAAGTTTTTATACACAGTCATGTCTTCCAATGCTGATCCTTCCTTACTGTTTCTTCAAGTCCTGTAAATAATTGCCCATAAATATATATTGATGTCATCTTTTCATAACTAGCCATTGTTTTGTAAAAGGCCATACAGGCATTTTAACTTTAAACCCTCCTTCTAGTATAGAGGATGCCTACTATCAAGGCAATGACCATGTTGGTTTACACTTTGGGAACACAGCAAATTGCTGTAAACAGGCAGAATATCAGTTTTATAAACATATCTAGCACTGTTTATATACTCATAAATTATTAACATTAATATGACATTAATATAACATAACATATAACATTAGTATGAATATACACTTAAATGTATATTTCCTTGTGAAATATATTTCATTTTCTATAATTTCTACTTTCTATTCAAATACATTTTTAAAGCCTCTGCCACAGACTGAGATTTATCCAAAAACAATAACAACGCAACAATGCAGAGATTGAACCCAAACCATCAGTGATTTTCTTTCCACATTATAAAAATGTATTATGTCACTGTTCTAAATTAACGTCCATGGTTGTACGCAGGTCGTGATTTGGCATGCTTGTACAAAGTGCACTCAGCATGTATTGAATTTCCTTAATCGTTATGTGAATTGTTTGCATATGTGGTTATTATATGTGACTTCATTGTTCTTGTATCCAGACATGTTTCTATTCTGCTTGATTTTGCTGGCCATTCTTGAATGACCTAGCAACTCAAGAATCAAGTGTTCTGTGCTGTCTTCTGTAATTTGTACACTTTCTGATGTTTTTGTCATATCTTGTCAGCTTTTAATTTTATTCTGATCCAACAAGATATCTTCTATATTTGTTGGAAACAAATTTATGCAAAGACAACTTTAGTAAGCTTTGCTCAACACAATTCATCATTAATCATGTTAACCATTTTCTGATGTTGGAAAATGCAACTAATTTCAACTCTCTTTTTGCAGTTGACCCACCTTCCAACTTGAATTTTAAAATTATAGATGAAAATACTGTTCATATGTCATGGGAGAGACCAATTGATTCAATTGTGGGTTACAGAATAACAGTGGACTCTACAACAGGTGAGTTCCAAGAAGCTGAGGTTTTAGGACAGAGATATCAAGATCATACAGTTTGCCTAACTTCACATTTGATCCTGAGGAGGGCAAGAATGAGCAAGCCAGAGGGATTTGGCTGATGTCACCTGGTATTTGGTGGACTCAGGACTACAGAGTCCAATCCAATACTTACTGTATGCAAAGCAAAGCAAAACAAAACTTGTTTCAAATGGTCTATTTTGTTATCTATAGTGTTAACCAAGTTGCCCAAGTGTGGAGAACCAACATCTCAGAATAGGTGGGAAAGCTACTATTTGTATTGGTTAAGTGATAAGAAGTCTTCATTGGTTGGCAGTGAATATGGGTATTGCCAATATTGCTAATTCACTAGGGCATGCTAACTTATCTCTTGGCCTTTCAGAATACCAGTTGTTTAAAAATGCTTTCTCGTAAGGGAGCTTTTAAAAAAGGACAATATGGCTAAAGAACTGAAGAAGGGGTAAAGTCTTTTCCTTTTGCTGTTTCTTTCCAAGTTCACTTGGTTAATGGCTTCACTTATTTTAAAGAATATTCTAAAACAACCCAAATAGGGTCCACCCTTTTCCTAGATACTGGGAATACTGGCTTCCAATGTTCAGAATGGGCACTACAAAGAGCCAATCTAATATATCCCTAATGTCCTCACGGCCCACTGTGCTTTGGCCCACATAGATATAGTACATGGCCAGGAGCATTTCTCAGAGTTTTGTTACATACGCTCTCTTTCTTAATTATGCTTTGTGAAATATTTAATGTAATTGAAGTATTAACAAGCATGAAGTCCCTAGATACTATCAGGCTTTCTGACTGAACTAAAAGTTAAAAAGAATCTAAATGAAAGTATACTGTACATAAGTAAACACTCAATATATGTTATCACAAAACGTGATACTCAGTTCAATAAATTCAGAGAACTACTGGTATGGTCCACATTTGAATGTGGTTCTATCTATCTTTCTGTTCTTTTCCAAATTATAATTTAAAATTAAATTACTTTCTGAGTCATATCTTATTTACAACATTATTTATTTATTTATTTATTTATTTATTTATTTATTTTTGGTTTTTTGAGACAGGGTTTCTCTGTGTAGCTTTGCACCTTTCCTGGAACTCGCTTTGGAGACCAGGCTGGCCTTGAACTCATAGAGATCTGCCTGCCTCTGCCTCCTGAGTGCTGGGATTAAAGGCGTGCGCCACCACTGCCTGGCAACATTTTTTATTATTTCATGTTGTTATCAAAAATGATGATATATTTTTGGTCTGATATTCTAACATACCTTTAATTTAGAAGAATTTTGAGCTTTTAAAAAATATTGAATGTGATTGTCAGATAAAGGCAAGGCCATTGTAAATATTGGGTTTTCTAAAAATGCAAGGTCTTATTTTGGGAAGACAGTTAAAAACAATGTTTGGATGTCTTGAAAAAGTTCATATGGCAAAAATTTCAGTTTTGTGGTACATTTAGACTTTTAAAAAACATGTTATTCTTGGGAAAGTTTTGTTGCAGTCATCTTTTCCTTCTTGTATTTACAGAGGGGCCTACTAAAGAATTTACCCTTGCAGCTGGTACCACTGAAACTTTATTATCAGACCTTATCCCTGAAATCGAGTATGTGGTGACTATAACTTCCTATGATGAAGTAGAAGAAAGCGTGCCAGTTATAGGCCAGTTGACAAGTAAGAGCACGGACAAGTTTAAGTACTTTAATAATACCATCCTATCATTTTCTTCCTTCCCATTCATCCCTCCAGCCCCCACCCAGTGCCCTTCCTCCAACTCCTTCCATGTCCTCCCCACTTTCAAACCGATAGCCTCTTTTTCTTTGGCTATTACTGTCACATAGATCCATATATATGTATTTTGCAGACAATTTTCCAACTTCAGATTTAATGTCCTATTATATAGGTAACATATCACACCACTTTCTGTGATCCTTGTTATTAGTGTTTATGAACAATTCATTCAGGCCTTTTAACCTTGGTCTTTGGAAGTAGCAGAAATGTTCTCAATGAAGATTATTTGAAATATCAAAATTTTCAAACAATAATGTAAACTGTTTTTGAAATATTTCGAACATTTCATTAACATAATTTATTTGTAAGGAAATCATTGTTTGACATTCTGACAAGCTGGGCAAGACCAAATATTTGAAAGACAATATTAAAGAACAATGTGTATGTTCTGTTCTTATGATATATATATATATATATATATATATATATATATATATATATATATATATATATATTTAGTAATTTAGTTAACAATGGGCTTTTGACTCAGTTCAAACAGGTGGTCCGACAAAGCCAGGGGAGAAGAAACCTGGAAAAACAGAGATACAAAGTGAGTTTCTTCCTATATTTTTGCTTGGATTTGTAGAAGTTACAAATGCACTATAGTAGATGTTCTAATTATACACACAGCTTTGATCATCTTCCCCATATTAGTAACTGTAATCTTACTCTAAAAGAAGTAAGGATAGATGAGAGAAATGTATAACTAAATACTTATAAACCTTGAGTCCTTACTTTCTGGCCAATACATCCTCCTAAGACAAATTATATTAACAGATGGTACTTACAGGTTTGTGGGAAAAGACTGAGATGGTCTTAGTGCTTGAAGCAACTCAGATGCTATAAAACACACTTTAAGTCTACTTGTAGATTGAGCTCATCTCTGGGATATTTCTGTCAACTTGGCTGATGATGTCAGCTTTTCCAATCTTTCCAGAGTTCCTGCAGCCCATCTCTAATAAATTGACTATGTATCCAGATGAAAAGCACTTTTATTTAGTCTCGGCTTTGAGGCTGTTAGCTTCCTATTGTCTGATACTGCTTTGTGTGGCTCGCTAGAATGAACTCCTAAGGAGTTTCTTGGACTTCTGATTTTGCCACTTTGTAAGTTGGATTTATGACCCAAATTGATCATAAAAACATTATAAACACAAAGGCCTCTTTCTCTGGAAAATTTTCCTCTAGATCACTGTTTATCATTCTCTCAGATGTGGAATAATCTAAAATGAAGTTTCTCCTATGCAGTTACATTATTATTTTTCCAAACTATCAATATTTATTCTAAATCAAAATATTCTGCCAGATATGGGTTTTAATAGACTAAAATTGCCCTATTAAACATCATACAAAAATTATTTAAGCATGCAACTTGAAATTGTCTTGCACAATTTTCCAGGACCTTTTCCTGCTCCTCTTTGCCAAAATATTTCTTTTATTATCTACCAACTAAATTCAAGGACAAAAACATCTTCAGAAATCCACTAAATGTTGCCTTTCAATGTAGATTTTCATGAAAACTAACTTGCCTCCTTGACCATAGAAGAAGGAAAGATAATGCATGGTCATAGAAGTGCATTTCATTTTAATCTCTTGAGGATACCACATGGCCATTTGGACTTGCATTAGCAATATTTCCTCTTTTTGTTTAGTAATGGAGGTTTTAGTTGTCAAATTTGAATACAGAGATAATGAAGATAAGATATTTTGGCTACTTTGCATGACTATATCCATAGACTACCTTGACTATAAACTTAAACATTTATATTGGAAAATATGACAGACTATTAAAATATTTGCTCTTCTCTTCAACTCAGATGCATCCGCTTGAAGAGCACAGGTTATATTTACCTGTTGATAAATAGCAGGGCAGGAGAAGACTCTGTTGCTGTGTCTTTTGTGTGTCTCCAGATTGTTTGATGAAATCTTCATTTGGGGAAGAGTAAAGACATGGTTTAGAAAAACAGATTGGCACTGCATGTGCTTGGACTGCGTTCCCTGAGCAGCACACATCACATATCTAGTTATTTCTTTGCACAGAATGTCTTAGCTAGCAATTTAAAGACATCCAATCCTGTAACTGGATCTTGATAAAGTGCGCTGAAAATGCTTTGATAGTATAAGATTTTATATTCTTTTATATGTGTAAATGGAAAATAATAGGTTCAACACATTATAAGGAATAGAATGATTCAGGAACTTTTTTTTGCAATGTTAGCCCATGTTTTTTTAAAGTGACTGATTGAACCATTAAAAAATATGTTAAATATGTTTCAGAGTGCTCTGTCAGTGCCTGGACTGACTTAGTCTTTCTTGTGGATGGCTCCTGGAGTGTGGGAAGAAATAATTTCAAGTACATTTTAGACTTCATTGCTGCTCTTGTGTCTGCTTTTGACATTGGGGAGGAGAAGACGAGAGTTGGGGTTGTTCAGTACAGCTCGGATACCAGGACTGAATTTAATTTAAATCAGTATTACCGAAGAGATGACCTGCTTGCTGCAATTAAAAAAATTCCATACAAAGGTGGCAACACAATGACAGGTATGTTTCAGAGATGTCTTTATTGTTTAAAATAAATGAAGTGTTCATTTGGGAAGAAATAAAAAAAACCCATTTGATTATATAGTAAGTGCCTTTGGAATTAACCTTTTAGTCTTTAGCTTTGGCAAAATGAAGGAGAGCCTAGAGTAAATGAAGATGTTTCTTTTCTCCCTTCAGGGGATGCCATTGATTACTTAGTTAAAAACACTTTCACTGAATCTGCTGGCTCAAGAGCTGGCTTCCCCAAGGTGGCAATTATTATCACGGATGGCAAATCTCAGGACGAAGTGGATATTCCAGCACGGGAGCTTCGGAATATTGGAGTTGAGGTTTTCTCTCTGGGTAGGTTAAATCTGACCAGCCATTTTCTTTCTGGATCTCCTACAGTACACTCAATGCTTAAGAAGATAAAGGTTTATTTCCCAAGGAATGATGTTGTCAAAAGTGCTTACTGCATTTTATAGGATATAGTATTAAGCCAAATTGTCTTTGAGTAAAAATTCTGCTTATCTACTTCCTCATAAAGCTCTTTTAGCAGATGAATTAAGTGAGGTGATAGTAACATGCTTTGCCAGCTCTCTACTTTTCAAAGAACACTCTGCCCATGATTCTAATAAAGATCCTCCTTGTATTATCATTAAGTGGATTTTCTGCATTATATAATACTTGAAGTATTCGCAGGGCTCCAGCTCATTCAGCACTGTGGGAGAGCAAATACTGTCTTCACAGACGTCAGAGACAAGTGCTGACAAGGTTAAAATGGGGGCTTTCTCTATTAACCATTTGTCTTTTTTTTGAAATTATAAAATCTTTTGTCACTGAACATTTGTTTGTCCTCTACGTATCATCTATAATCTATCTATCTGAGATAGGGTCTCACTATGTAGGTCTGGCTGTCCTTGAATTCATAAAAATCTTCTGGCCTCTACCATGAATGTGCTGGGACTAAATGCATGTGTCAAAGCAACTCTGAATTTTGACTTGAAAAGGGTTAAAAATACTTTCAGTTTGGGATTTGGAATTATTGCAAAGATTGAGAACTATTGCAAAGAACTTCTTGTAGTTGGTATACTTCCCATTTTAACATATTCCCACCTTTTTTCCCCCAAGGTATTAAAGCTGCAGATGCAAAAGAACTCAAACAAATTGCATCCACACCTTCCTTGAACCATGTTTTCAATGTGGCCAATTTTGATGCAATTGTGGACATTCAGAATGAGATAATCTCCCAGGTGTGCTCAGGAGTTGATGAGCAACTTGGTGAATTGGTTAGTGGAGAAGAAGGTGAGTGCTTGTGTCTTGAGAGGCATGGAGAAGCTAGCACTTTTTGACAGCGGTTCCTGCTATACAGGTATTCTAGAATAGATTTATCTTAACCATGCCCTCCAGTGATAGTCTGGTTTCTGAAGTCATCTTGTTAACATATTGGTATTATTTCCTCTTTCTAGTGGAAAATTTGACAAAATATTTAATTTTCTGTGAAGTCCCCAGACATTCTTTTTGGAGGGGCAAGTTTTGATTAGACCTAGTTTATTTAATATTTTTAACTTCAATTAAAATATAATGACAATTTCTGCCCTCTCTTTCTTTCCTCCAAACCCTCCCATGTTCCTCCTGCCTTCCCTTCAAATTATGGATTATTTTTCTTTGTTATTGTTACATATATGTTTGCATGTAAATGCAAAAATATATTCATTATTAATCATCACAGTTCTTTTTTCTTTTCTTTTTTTCAGTCATTGAGCCTCCTTCAAATCTGGTTGCCACAGAAGTGTCATCAAAATACATTAAGCTGAGCTGGGATCCATCTCCCAGTGCTGTGACCGGCTATAAAGTCCTCCTCACCCCAATGGCCGCAGGAAGCAGACATCACGCTTTGAGTGTGGGGCCTCAGACGACCACGCTCAATGTCCGTGACCTCTCAGCTGACACGGAATACCAGATCAGTGTTTCTGCCATGAAGGGACTGACATCCAGTGAGCCCATTTCCGTAATGGAGAAGACTCAGCCAATGAAAGTTCAAGTGGGTAAGTTAGCCATTTCATCTCTGGGGTTGGAATACAGCAGTATGGCCTTCATTTTAAACACAGTCTTTACAGTAGTTTTCTTCTCCATTGTTTTTGAGTTTTTTATTTTTATTTTGCAATGGATAGAGTCTTTTCTGGTACCTGGAGCTTGTTGTTTTGGCCTAGACTGGCTAGTTAGCAAGCCCCAGCATCTGCCTGTCTTCATATCCCCAGCACTGCATTACAGGTACACTCGGTTCTTATGTGGGTGCTGAGTAGCCAAACTTAGGTCCTTATGCTTGCTGAGGAAGCACTTGATCCACTGAGCCACCTATCCAGCCCTGCAGCAGTTTTTTGAAAAGAAGTAGACTTACAAAGAAAGTGAGATCTCTAGAGATATCCAGACATTAATTTTATTGTATTTTAGTTTGTATTTGTGTATGAATGGATTTTCTTTCTCTTCACAGAATGTTCACGTGGTGTGGATATAAAAGCTGATATCGTGTTTTTGGTTGATGGTTCCTATAGCATCGGGATTGCAAACTTCGTTAAAGTTAGAGCCTTTCTGGAAGTTCTTGCAAAAAGTTTTGAGATATCACCAAACAGAGTACAGATAAGCCTTGTCCAATACAGCAGAGACCCTCACACTGAGTTCACATTGAAGGAATTTAACAGAGTTGAAGATATAATCAAAGCAATAAACACCTTCCCCTACAGGGGAGGATCCACAAACACAGGCAAAGCAATGACTTATGTCAGAGAGAAAATATTTGTGCCTAACAAAGGCTCAAGAAGTAATGTACCGAAAGTCATGATTCTCATCACTGATGGGAAGTCATCAGATGCTTTCAGAGACCCTGCTATAAAACTCAGAAATTCAGATGTGGAGATCTTTGCAGTTGGTGTAAAGGATGCTGTTCGCTCAGAGTTGGAAGCCATTGCCTCTCCTCCTCCCGAGACCCATGTGTTCACTGTGGAGGATTTTGATGCTTTTCAGAGGATTTCGTTTGAACTCACACAGTCTATCTGTCTTAGAATTGAGCAAGAGTTGGCAGCTATAAAGAAGAAAGGTTGGTAGATTTTGGAAAGTAAAAGGTATTTGCCTGTGAACAAAGCTTCCTAGTTCTAAAACTATGGGGAGGACTCTTCTTCCATTCACTGGGTACATGGAAACGCCCCACTGCTATTGAAAACCACTGAACTGCATGTATTTGTGTTTGGCACATAACTTTCTCCCGGGTATGCATATAATTTCATTTCTGGTGAAAAAAGTTGTTTACTCAAAGAGTCACGAGATTTCCCTCCCTAGGTCTCTGGGGGAGTTCAGGACCCAGCTGCATCACACTATGTGTCATAGCCAATTAAACAACCACTTACTGAGTTTTCTACTGTGTAGCTTCAGATCCAAGTCCTTTGAACCCAAAGCAACTAAAACATTCCTGGACCTTTGGATTCTTTTTGTGCATTCCCTTTCCTTGTTTTGGGATATGACACCTCACATCTGGAGTTCTCTAGTCTTTCTTCTTGATTTGTCTAAATTCCGCTTTCCAATGTTTAAAGTATCACCCCCCACTTCTAAGCCCCCCTTAAGTTTTCTAGTGCATGGCACTTTTACACATTTGGTGTTTCTGTTAGTAACTTCATACTTTCATGTCTCTCCTGTTTGTGTGCCCCCAAGGACAATGTGCATTAAGCATAGTCTCTTCTTATGATCAGTTTAATGCATGCTCAGTTTAATAAGAATTCTTTTCAAAACCTTTGTTTTGTAAATGTGTATATGTCCATGTGCATATGTGTGCACACACACATTTATGTTTGTGTAATGATGGACATGCACATGCCATGGCATGTGTGTGGAGGTCAGAGGCCTTCGGTGTTGTCCTTGACTTCCACCTTATTTGAGACAGTGTTTGCTGCTTGCTGCTGTATATGTCAGGCTGTGTTCTCTTGTCCTCAGCCCCGCTTCTTGTAGAAACACTGGAATCCAGAGGAACCCCACTGCACCCAGCTCTAGATGGATTTGGAGGATTCAAGTTCAGTATCCTCACATTTTTATGACATGTGCTTTCCCCACTGAGGCACCTTCCCAGGTGTTATAATTATTCATTTGCCAGAAAATTCCTCAATTTTACTTTGAAATATGTGCCTACCTGCCACTAAGAGTTAATATTCAAGTACCAGGATGATTGGGAAAATTGTCATAGTTCATTTAAAATCTGCTGTTTAAATAAACACTTGGTGAATATTTATTCTATTACTGCTTTGTCTTGAGAAACTCAGAATTCAAGTTCCATTTTAATTAATTACTTTCTTTGTATAATATAATCACTGTTGTGGAGAACCAAGGAAAATGACCAGGACTTCCTTTTAAGTGGGAGGCCTTCTCTCCCTTCTCTCTGTGGTCATGTACGTGGGTCTCAATGACCCTACCCCCAAATGAATGGCAACAATTTGGAAGCACAGAGTCAAGAGGTCTATTTTTATTTCATAGACTTAAAAATTTAAATTATTTAAATTATTTCTTTTTCTTTTTCTTTCTTTTTTTTTTTTAAAAACAGCTTATGTGCCACCAAAGGATCTGAAGTTTTCTCAGGTGACTTCTAATAGTTTCAAAGCTGAATGGTCTCCCGCTGGAGAAAATGTATTTTCATATCATGTCACATATAAGGATGCTACTGGGGATGATGAGGTCACAGTGGTGGAGCCAGCTTCGAGCACCAGTGTTGTTCTCAGCAACCTGAAGCCAGAGACCCTGTACTTGGTAAATGTGACTGCAGAGTATGAAGATGGCTTCAGCATTCCCTTAGCTGGAGAGGAGATCACAGATGAAGGTACAGTGGGGGTTTCTTCCATGTTTTCTCAAAACATTGTAATTAATTAGATAGCAAAGTTATAGCATGAATAAAGCTCCTGCTTTTAGTACATGTTAATAAAATGAAAAGCAGCAAACAAACCCTTTTCAGCCATTTCAGCCATTCTTTAGGTGCATATTTCAACTGCATGAAGTGTACTGACCTTGTATAGCCACCATCACCACCATCCATGTGCAGAATGTCATAACAAAACCTTATAGCCATAGTGGGTCTCCATTTTCCAATGCCCTGCTCCTGGACTGTCAACCTACTTTCTGTTTCTTTGAATTTGGTTGTTTGAAGTCCTTACTGAACATAACCATGTGATATTTATCTCTTTGTCTGACTTCTTCCACCTAATGTAATTCCTCATCCATGTTGCAGCTTGTGTCAGAGTTTATGTATTTATTGAGACAGGGTCTCACTATGTAGCCCTGGTTGACCTTAATTCGATGTGTAAACCAGTCTAACCTTGAACACACAGAGATCTTCCTGCCTCTGACTCCTGAGTGCTATTGTTGAAGGCCTATACCACCATGCTTGGGCAGAATTTCATTTCTTTTTAAGGATGAATGAATGTCACCTCATTGAACAAATACACCACTTTCTATTCATCTATTTCGGTTGTTCCCACTTTTAGCTGTTATGAATAATGCTGCAAGAACATGAGTGAATTAATTCTACTGGTGTTTGAGGTGTGTCATCTTTACTGATTAGGGCTGGATACCTTTTGTCATAATTAATTTCATTTGACATTCAGTCTGGCCAAGAAGAAAAAATTAAGACACGTCAAGTACTCTTCGTATGGCGACAGTGATGATTCCAAGAGATGTGGATTCTCTTCTCTGTTTTGATGGGTGCAAGGGAAAGACTCCAAGGGGCATCATGGGAATTTAAGATGTGCAAAGAAGTACTTGCAGACAGATCTGGCACACATTGCACTCCTTACTGATAAAGTTAGGGAATATCATCTTTGTCTCTAAAACATTTTTCAAAGGAGATTTTTTCCCATTTTTACATGATATAGGTATAGTTATAGCTATAGCCCAACAAAAGTATCCAATATATCTTTTTGTGTGTGTGTTTCTATAACTTAGATATTTGTACTTAAGATATTTCTGCTTTTTTTGTTGATGGTTTATACTGTCTACCACAGCTCAAGAAGAAACTTGAGTCTGACATCTTTTAAAAACTGAATGCTGGCCGGGTGGTGGTGGTGGTGGTGGTGGTGGTGGTGGTGGTGGTGGTGGCGGTGGTGGCACACGCCTTTAATCCCAGCACCTGGGAGGCAGAGGTAGACAGATCTCTGTGAGTTTGAGGCCAGTGTGGTCTACAAAGCGAGATCCAGGACAGGCACCAAAACTACACAGAGAAACCCTATCTCAAAAAAAAAAACCAAACCAACCAACCAACTAACCAACCAACCAACCAACCAACCAACCAACCAACCAACCAACCAAACAATGAAACAAACAAGAAACAAAGAAACAAACAAACAAACAAACCAAACAACTGACTGTGAAACCGTCTGCCTAGCTGTTGAATTTCACTCTCCTATTTACTTCCACTTAGCTTCTGGTACAAATAGACAAACTGTTTGTACTGATGGTTTCTTATCCTCCCAGAACACCAAGGTTTGAGAGGCTGCCATGCTGGATGGTTTTATTTCAGTTCTCTCTTCAAACACAAGGGAGCAAAGTACAAGTTATCTGTGGAAAGAGGTAGAAGGCACATGAGACAACTATGCTATTATTCACTTTAGGACACTAACCTTGGAATTAAGCACTTAAAAAAACAGTTGTGTTATCTTTACTTAGTGTTATTTTCATTCTACTTTGCCGACAAATTGTTCGCTTTTGGCCATGGGGAACTGCTTTCCCCTGTAATAGTACTTATAGAGTTCTTTTTATTACAACTTTTTTTCATAAAAATAAACTGTCAAAATAAACATACTACATTTCCATTCTCTCTCTCAAAGAAAAAGAAGAAGAAGAGGAAAAGGGAGTTTTGAGTTGAGGCCAGTGTATTCACATACACTCAAATTTTTAGACATTAGACTACCACAGAAGAGCTTAATGCCTGACAACTTTGCTGCTTTTCAGGAAATTGTGATATCTAAAGTTTCATTTGTAAATATTTGTAAAAAATTCAAGTTTTAACATTTAACATCTTAGTTGAGCTGGTGGTTTTTTGTTTTTTTGTTTTGTTTTGTTTTGTTTTGTTTTGTTTTGTTTTTTTTTCTGAGACAGGGTTTCTCTGTGTAGCTTTGCACCTTTCCTGGAACTCGTTTGGTAGACCAGGCTGGCCTCGAACTCACAGAGATCCACCTGCCTCTGCCTCCTGAGTGCTGGATTACAGGCATGCACCACCACCGCCCGGCGGTTTTTGAGCTCTTACTAGGTGTCCTATGCTATGCTACTAAGTGTTTCCCATGCATTGTCTTGTTCAGGCACTAAAGTAATCTAATGAGCAGTCATGTTTAACTGCTGAACAACCTGTGGCTCAAATTATATAGCTATTAAGCTTCACAGCCATTAGTCATTCTGCTTCATATGTTTTGACTAATTTGGTCTTTTTTCTTGACATACTTAATGAATCATAGGTAAAGTTTGCCAACTACAACTTCTTTCTTTCCTTGCTTCTTTCCTTTCTTTTTCTCTTTCTTTCTTTCTTTCTTTCTTCCTTCCTTCCTTCCTTCCTTCCTTCCTTCCTTTCTTTCTTTCTTTGTTCCTTCCTTCCTTTTTTTTGGTGGGAGGAGGAGTCAGGGTCTCACTATTTAGCCCTGGCTGACCTGGAACTGTTTACGTACACTAAACTGGCCTTTAACTGACAGAGATCCACTTACCTCTGCCTTCTGAGTGCTAGGATTAAGGTATACAATTACCCTATTCCACATATTTCTTTTATTGATGGATTTATTTTCTTTCTGTTTTTTTTCTATCTGGAGTGATCTATTGGTGTGTTAAATTTTTCTTTTTAAATTCGGATTTACTCATTTTACTTTTATTTATATGCATTTTTATTTATTTATATGCGTTTCCTGCATGTATGTCTGTATACCATGTGTGCAGTGCTCTTAGAGGCCAGAAGAGGGTGTTGGATACCCTGAAACTGGAGTAACAGGGGCTGTGAGCTGCAGTGTGGGTGGTGGGAACAGACCTGTGTTCTCTGGAAGAACAGCTAGCTGTATTTTCAACCACTGAGCCATCTCTCCAGCCCCATAATGTGTTGAAATTTTCAGTAAACTTCTAATCCTGTTTGTCAGTCACATACAACCACATTAGACTACAGCTTTGCCCCAGTGAATTGAGAACATGATGACTTTGAGTTCACCATTGTTGAATGTGTTGTCCATATGGACAGTCTTTCTTCTTGAGCATGTTTATTAAACATAAAGTCCAATCATGTTCTCATTTGGGCTCTTACTTGAAAATGTCATTGAAGGCCCCAAGTCCATGTTATTCACATTGCAATTCGACTTTGAGGTTTATATTTAATAATATTCATTAAGTGCTTATCACATACTTCTCACTTATAATACATAGTTCAATTTTTCCTCCACAGTAAATGACCACACACATAAATTATTTGCAGAATGGTTTCAGAATCTATATCTAGTCTGGCTAAATGAATGTTGTAACCAAAATCTAGTTTTTTGGTACTCATATAAAATCAGCTAGCTTTTAAAAAATATGCATTTTTAAATTTCAGTAAAAGGAGTTCCACGAAACCTGAAGGTGTCGGACGAGACTACAGACAGTTTTAAAATTACCTGGTCTCAAGCTCCCGGGAGAGTCTTAAGGTATCGAATTCTATACAGACCAGTTGCTGGTGGAGAAAGCAAAGAAGTTAGTACCCCAGCCAATCAGAGGAGGAAAACACTGGAGAACCTGACGCCAGACACAAAGTATGAAATCTCTGTAATTCCCGAATATTCCTCCGGACCGGGCTCTCCATTGACAGGAAATGCAGCCACTGAAGAAGGTAGAGGAAATATGCTGATCACATGGGAACAACACACATTACTCAGTTCCATTTGTAGGAAAGCTTTAAGGAAAATACTTTATGTGGAAGATTCCGATGACAGATTTTACATAAAAGATTTTTTCCTTTGAGACAGAATGCATGTATGTAGCCCAGGCTATCCTCAAACCTATGATCTTTCTATCTTATATTCCTAAGTGCTGGAATTGTGGGAGTGGGCTACTATGTCTGACTTCTATGGAAGATTTTAATTTGCATGAACACAGAAAAGGAATCAGATATTGTTTGCTCATTGTTTATTATCATGTAGGACACTATTTAGCAAGGCTTATATTTTGTTAGCGAGGCAGTAGTGAATATTGCCACAGAGTCATTATATAGGATGTAAATTTGATATAGCACACATATGGAAAAAATGGGTGTTTTCAAGTCATTTTTTAACTAAATAATGCCTTTTGATACTGTCATCTTTTTTTTTAATGAAGTTAGAGGGAATCCAAGAGATTTAAGAGTTTCTGACGCTACAACATCAACTCTGAAGTTGTCTTGGAGTGGGGCACCAGGAAAAGTGAAACAGTATCTTGTCACATACACCCCAGCAGCAGGAGGTGAAACTCAAGAGGTCACTGTGAGGGGAGACACAACCAACACGGTGTTGAGGCAATTGAAGGAAGGGACCCAATATGACTTATCTGTGACAGCATTGTATGCATCTGGGGCTGGGGAAGCCCTTTCCGGTAAAGGAACAACACTTGAAGGTAATTAATGTCCTGTGTTCCAGCAAATCTTGAGCCTGTGTGTGATTCTGCATGAAGAAGCTGGAAGTGCTTTTAGAGAATGAAATTTTGAATATGTAGTCTTTTTTTCTTAAAAGGAATGTGTATTTAAAATGAGTACTATAAAACAACCTATTATATACAGATATAACACAAGCAACTGATATAAAGCCACAAGCTGCTGCAATGAAATAAAATGAGCAATATTCAAGGGAAAGGACCTTGGGAAACATGTACATTGGAGTAGCTTTCAGAAGGTTTATGGTCATGGCTCCATTCTTCAGGTCCACATGGGAGCTACTCTCTGGCTTTAGTTATGCCCTTTTCATAAAACATTTGTAGTTGCTTAAGGAATATGACACTACACTATAGACTCTTACGATTATAATATTTTACAGCAATTATGTGAATTAATCATTAGAGAAAAGTTAATCTGAAGTACACTATGAGTGTAAAAACTATAAAACAAAACAGTGGAGTTGGGCAAAATATTCAACATTAGTTGGACCCAGGAGTTTGGAGTGTTGTAGGCACTGTAACTGGCAGCAACAAGGCCTGGGAGAGACAGTTTTGGACTGAAAAAAAAAGTTTTAGTCAAGAATTGAAAACAAATCAGAAAAGATTAAATACTAGCAACCACGAATTTCATCTCAATAGTCAATAGAATCCATTTTGGCAGAGGTTTTAAATAAATTGCTAAATACCAGTATTAAAGTACGGATAACCAGAAGAACACTGGATATGCCACTTGTCTATGTGACCTTGAAAGGAACCCTTTGTTTCCTCCCCCATGTCAGTTTGCCTCTGTACAGAAGGCTGGTCCTTTTCCTTTCCTCCTCTTAGGGTTACTAGCTCAAATGGGAGAAGGCTAGTGAGATCCTTGGGAACTGTAAAATACTACCTATAAAATAACTTAGCGACTTCAGACCTGTTGCCTACAAGTAAATCTTCTGTAGTTCATAGTTATTGACTGGCTGCATAAAAGCCTTGAAAACAAGAGGCAGACATGGAAATTACCTTAACTATGGAAAAAAAGAAGCACATGGTCTTTCTATTTGGAAGAACATCCGAAGTGTGCTCTCCGACCTTTCGATATTCTCCTTTTCACAAACTTTGCATGGACTTAAAGCGTAGACTGTTCAGAGAATATTTGTTAAAGTATAAACTTTAAAGTGTTATTTTTTTACAGGGTAGGTGTGGATTATATTTGTTAAAATTTCTTCTGTATAGGGAGATTCCTGGAAATAATACTTTCCCTTTTGGATGTACTTCTAATTTTGATACTCACCTGTACTTTCTGGATTTTAGACATACACACATACTTAGTCAAAACCTTCTTCATTACCTTTAGTTTCTATTATTTATGTGTTGTTACACTTCTATGGGTGTATGCTTGCTTGCATGCTGACCATTTTTACCCGTCATCTCCTCACTACCCCTGGTCACCTTCTCTGGTCCCCACCACTCTTTCACATCCTTTTCTTTTTGTGTTGTCTTGGGATCCATCGAGATTCAACCAGGGCCGTCTGTGGGACTGTAGGTTTGGAGCTATCTGTTGGAGCTTTGTGGATTAGTAGTGGGCAGAGACCACTGAAGACAGTGACTCCCACTCTCCCAGACCTGTCGTCAGCCAATAGTTCAGAGGTCTTCCCCTTTCCTTGAATGATAGTGATGGGAGCAGTCTTGTAAGGGACTAGTGCAGGTAACTACAGCTGATGTGTGTGAAGGTTTACAATAGTTGTACCCAGTCTAAGAAAAGGTATTTCATAGCCCCTCACCCCACCTTTCTCTTTTTTAAAAAGCAAGTTACTGATTTGTATTTTTATGTACATTGGTGTTTTGCCTGCATGTATGTCTGTGTGAGGGTGTCGGATTCCCTGGAACAGGAATTACAGACAGCTGTGAGCTGTCATGTGGCACTGAGAATTGAACCTGGGTCCTCTGGAAGAGCAGCCAGTGCTCTTAACCACTGAGCCATCTCTCCAGCCCACCCCATCTTTCTTGATTTTAAAAATTAAAATATTTTTTAACCAAGAATAATGTACTAGAACTCTCACATAACAAAATGAGCTTTTTTAACCTTTAGCAAACATTTTCTTGGGCTGTAATTTGTTTTAGATCAGATGAGTAGTATAATTGTTTATAAATTTATAACTTTATACAAACGGTATGGAGGGATTGCCAAATTATCTGTGCATATGAGTGTAAGTAAGCACACACACATCTACATGGATTTGACCAGAAACTGTTTCTGAGGAAATGCAGAGGAAGTGAAATGAATTTTAAAAGAGAATTGTTTCTTATTTATTGAGAAGGAAGAAAACTAGTTTGTGGACTTGCTTAAAAACATGGTGATTCTGAAACTAAACTGTGTTGATCAAACACTTCTTTCTCACTTTATATTAGAGCTTTTGACCTATCACGAAGATTACAAAAATGCTGTCCTCCTGCTTTCATGAACATATTTATCCTGTTGCATTATGTGTGGTAAACTTGATGAGTCCATGGAAGTGTAGTTGTGGCTAAATTAAAATAATAGAAGACTTTTGCCCCTGCTTATTCCATTTTGTTTTATTATACCAACTCAGCCAAATCCACATACCATATTCAGGAATAGGAGATGATGGTGAATGTGGGGAGTGGAAAGCCCAAAGCTGAGCCAGGCAAATGCTTTTGAGGGCTGCTGTTTTTCTAATCTGGTTCTCTCCTGGGACAGGAGGTGGTAAGAGCAGACCTTGAAGGAATGCTTCTTCTATCCAGCAAGAGCCTTCTGTAGGTTAAGAATTCTGCAGATTATCTTGAGAACATGTGGCTTTCAATTTAAAGAACAAAAGTTCTGCCTTATTCTTTTTAGAATACTTTGTATGGTCTACAACCACTCTTAACCTGAATTTCTTTCCTCATGCTTTTTCCTTTTGCAATGCAAGCGATGATCTGAAAATTCCCTGTCTCTGGAAGAGAGATTTATTAGCATTGGCACTGGGGAAGTTCATGGTTGGCTTAGGACTGTTGTGTGATAGAATCACAAAGGCAGAATTTATTACTATTTCAGATCCAAACTTCAGAGGAATCTGAGCAGAAGCCATTAAGTTTGATTTATATTGTCCCCAACTGCCGTTGTTGTCATTAGAGTAGATAGGCTTAAATGTAATTACTAAAATTCTGCTGTGCATGCAAATGTACTTTAAGTCTGGATAGAAACCTTAGGAGTCACTGTTGGGACTTGAGAAAGAAGGGAACCTATTCTAAATGAATAATGCTTAACTTTGATTCAGAGATTCACACAAATGAATGGATAGATCAGTTTGGGAATAATACAGTTCTGTTTTTGAATTTTGAGTATTTTCTAGCTATGGAAACCATGCCTTTTCAGGATTTCCTTTGTTTCAGTTACTGTAGCAACCTGTTAGTGCCTGGCATATGATTGGCTTCCTACAGATCAAACCAAGTTGACATTTTGTTACAGTGAGGTTTTCAGCACAGTGCAAGGATTCTGCTTTATGCACAAAAACACAGGGTTCTCCAAGGTGGACTGAACAAGGCTTCTCTGTTTTCTGAAATTTATTGCTGTCTCATAATTTGAAAAATCATACATTGGGAGTATAAGCACTCTGACATTGCCAGGGAACTTTATCACAGTCATTGAAGGCTAATTCAGTTTCTTGTCTGTGGCTTAATTGCTTACCAGAGAGAAACAGCTAAGTCAGATTTGGAGAGGCATTAATGAGGGAAGAAATGTTTCTACTCGTGTAGCTCTGAAGCTGAACTGCAGTTTTGTTAGTTGCCTATTTCTTTAAGGAGCTGAGCTGAGTCATCAACAGTGCACTTTACCCTCTGGAATGGTGGCTCTGGTTCTGTTTCCACATGAATGTTATCCAGAAGCAGGTCTTCTGCAGTCTGCTGTGGAAAGTTGGATGACTTTTGAGCTGAGCTCTAACGGAAAAGACAAATTGATTTAGAAGAGCATTTACATTACATTTTAAATTGAACTTCTATTTTTGAAAGTGCTGTGTGAAGTCCAGTGAAGGCTGGCTGGAACAATCTATAAGATGAAACACAGCTTCCTTACAGGGTGATTCATTCTTCAGTTATCATTGTTGGCTAATTTATATTTTAATTATGTTTGAATTGGATGCTAATTTCCTTTTCGGAAGGCAAATGGAAAAGAGCTAAGGAAACATAGGAAAGTTACTTAAATGAGACCTTGGCTCTTTGGCATAGCATGTGGAAAATATTGTATAATTCAACTCTTTGTGGACGTTCAGATCATGAGAAATACACCTGTCTGCACCACTTCCACAGCATCGGCAATGAGGCGAGGCAAGCAGGCATGAGAAAAAATACATTTTGAATACATATACATATACATGAACATGATTTATAGTCAGAGCAGAGATGCTGAATACCAAAATTGTTTTAAAGAATATTAATTTTTAAAAATAAGTTCATATATTATATATAATGTATCTTTTTTTTTTTTGGAGCTGAGGATCGAACCCCAGGCCTTGTGCTTTCTAGGCAAGTGCTCTACCACTGAGCTAAATCCCCAACCCCATATAATGTATCTTTTTAAAAAAAATTTATTGTATTTGTGTTTTAATTTTACACATCAGCCATGGGTTCCCCTGTCCTCTCCCCTCCCGCCCCCGTCCCCCACCTTCCCCCCTCCCCTCCCTTCTCCTCCAGGGCCAAGACTCCCCTGGGGATTCATTTAAACCTGGTGGATTCAGTATAGGCAGGTCCAGTCCCCTCCTTCCAGGCTGAGCAAAGTGTCCCTGTGTAAGCCCAAGGTTCCAAACAGCCAGCTCATGCACTAAGGACAGGTCTGGGTCCCACTGCCTGGGTGTCTCCCAAACAGTTCAAGCTATTCAATTGTCTCACTTATTCAGAGGGTCTGCTCCAGCTGGGGGCTCCACAGCTTTTGGTTCATAATTCATGTGCTTCCATTCGTTTGGCTATTTGTCCCTGTGCTTTTCCAATCTTGGTCTCAACAATTCACACTCCTATAGTCCCTCCTCTTTCTCAACAATTGGACTCCTGGAGCTCCACCTGGGGCCTGGCTGAGGATCTCTGCATCCACTTCCATCAGTTATTGGATGAGAGTTCCAGCATGACTGTTAGGGTGTTTGGCCATCTGATAATGTATCTTAATCATACCTTCCCACTTCCCCTGGACACTCAGGCTCCCACAGTAAACATATCCTCTTCCTACCTTCATGTCCTCATTAAAAAATACAACCCACTGGAGTCCAATTGGTGCTACCTGAATGCACTAATGAACAGGCATGGGGCCATCACCCTGAGCATAGGCAGTCTACCAGTGGGCATACACTCTTAAGAGAAAAACAATTCTCCTCCCCCAGTAGCCAATAACCAACCAATAGCTCCTTGTGAACTCCTCCACATTGAAATATAAACTGGCTTGGTTTTGTGCACGTTGTTTAGGGAGCCACAGTTGCTGTGAGTTCATGAGTATAATCGCCATATCATGCCCCAAAGATGGCGTTCCCCAGCATTTCTTATTTCCCCTCTTACATGGTCTCTACTCCTCCTCTGCAATGGTCATGAAGGAGGTTAGCTAGAGGTTACTTTAAATGCTCTGTTTAGGGCCAAAGACTCAGAAGACACTTATGCTCAGCCTTTTGACTGAACACCAATATTCTGAAATCTGATTGAGTTTTATATTTTTGAATGTATGACAGAAATGCACTCCCATCCCTTATACTTACACGGGTGATAGGATGAACGTATAGGAACACTCCTGAGATGTCATCAAAGTCAAAAGAAGTGATGGTACTAGGAAGATACATTTGAAACAAATGCCACAGAGTCTATTCCAGAGATAAATTAAACATAGGAAACACAGGAATGCAGTGCGGAGCAGGAGAAAGCAAGCACTGTGAGATTAAGTGTTATTGGAACATGTCACTAAGGAAAAACCCTGAGCCATCCTTGGGATCATAAAACAAACATTTGAGGAACTCATGCAGGAGGGAGGGAATAACCCCTACAGCAGATGTGGATCTCAACTCATCAAGGCAGTGACAGAGGAATGAAGCCTGCTGGGTTCTGCTCACTGCCAGGAGACCAGACTCTGACTTCCAGTTTTCCTTTTCTCCTTTCTCTCCCCTAATGTATTCTAAAAATGGATGCCTGCTCAAACCCAATCTTACCAAACTAAAATATTTTCTGGTAGTTACTGGTAACTGTAGCTTCTTTGAGGACAGGATCTATAAATACATTAAACAAGCAAATGTCTGCCTAGATGACACTTTGACTAAACCCCGTAAGAGGGCCACTGACTGTTAAAAAGGAAGCATGCACTGGGTGTTGGTGGCACACGCTTTTAATCCCAGCACTCGGGAGGCAGAGGCAGGCGGATCTTTGTGAGTGTGAGGCCAGCCTGGGCTACAGAGTGAGATCCAGGAAAGGCACAAAGCTACACAGAGAAACCCTGTCTCGAAAAACAAACAAACAAACAAAAACAAAAACACACAAAAAAGCATGCATTGAGAAACATTTTCTTTTAAGACAGGATAGGGCAGAGAGAAGAGAGGTAGACATCCACATCACGTTTTATGATATAGAAAGCATGTGATAGTAGGTTAAATCAACTTCCCAGTTCTCTGAGTGTCAGTCTTGAAGTGACTTTGATTTAATATGTGTGGCAATAAAGGTATAAATAGAGGAACCACCAGCAATCTCAGAGATCATAGCCATGACCCACTTGTTGAACAGTTTTTTTTTTTTTTTTGTTTTGTTTTTTTTTGAGACAGGGTTTCTCTGTGTAGCTTTGCGCCTGGAACTCACTTGGTAGCCCAGTCTGGTCTCGAACTCAGAGAGATCCACCTGCCTCTGCCTCCGGAGTGCTGGGGTTACAGGCGTATGCCACTGCTGCCTGGCTAAAATTATAGACTTTTTTTTTTTTGAGCTGAGGATCGAACCCAGGGCCTTGTGCTTGCTAGGCAAGTGCTCTGCCACTGAGCTACATCCCCTAGACCTGACCAGTTTTGCTCATCATGAATTCTTCATTTTCAAGGAGCTGTCATTCTAGGCAAAAGCAAGGGTGAAGGTTCATTGTTGCTCTGGCCAAGTGTATCTTTTGAACAAACAGCTCCGTAGGTCTAAGAGAGGAGCAGCAGAAAGAGATTCGACAGGAGTGTGTGTGTGTGTGTGTGTGTGTGTGTGTGTGTGTGTGTGTGTGGAAGGAGAGTGGAAAGTGTGTGAAGAGAGACGTGAAAGAGCAAGAGCCACGGACAAATGAATCACAAGGAAGATTTAAAAGGTTTTTAGGAACTGTTGGTATTATACAGTCTCGTGTTCTGATTTGAGCAGGGTTGAGCTTTGCCGCTCAAGGCAAGTCTATGTACCTAATCATGTCCAGTCTAGATGCTTTGTTACCAAAGCACCAGGAAGTGGCTCAGGTGGTTGCACACTTAACCCCAACACCAGCTGAAAGCAAGCTTATGCTCTGCCTGTTGTACCACAGAGTCCTCTGCAGTTGCTTTAGGTTTTGGTAATCTAACATTTGACCAAACCAAAGACCCCATTTAAAAAGAAAACAAAAAACTTCACAGGTTGTAGGTCTGATATTTAGTCTCCTGGAAAATCCATGTTACGAAGTATCTTGTATAGAATGTGTTATGGAGAAAAAGCAGCAGTATGCCTGGTAACAGTATAAACTTAACATTGAAGAGTATTCTTATCACTTTTCTGATACAGGAAACCGGTTTGAACCATTTGCCTTTTCAGTCATGGCTTCTAAACTGAACATTCTCCTCCTATCTTTGGGGTCTGAACTTTATCTTCAGTGTGGACTGTGGCAAAATGTGTGTCTGCTGATGCTGTTCATACACCTCAGTCAGGAACTTTGTGTTGAAGGCCTGTTCCTTGTGGCTGAGAATCTTCTTGGAGGTCACTCAAGTCCTTGTTGGTGTGCCTTTAATGAGAAGTCAAATATCTTTTAGTTGCTATCTCATTTGTGTCTTAAAGAGAGCTTTTGCTAATTAATTTCAGGACAGTAATGCACTTGACAAAGCATTGTGATTTTATTAGTGTTTTGTTCTAGCTTTACAAGTCTTTCGAGTGTTAAAATAGTTGGTTAAACTCATGGGAAGACCTGTCTAGTGATCAGGGATCTTTTTGTTTTAGGATCAGAAACAATCTCTCTGAATATATTTTTGCTTCAACCACAATTCTCTTTCTGTTATTTTTCTCACAGTGAAATTATTTGCTTGTGTTGGTGAGACTGATGCCTGTTGTCATGGAAACAAACAATGCCACAAATTCAGTGCTGTAGAAATCAGGGAGAAAAATAGACTAAAAAGCATAGCTCTTAGGAAAAGTAGACACTGATGATTAGCTTGGTATTAATTTGGAAGAAAATTTCCATATTCTAGCTATTTTTTAATGTTTGGAGAATATCATTAATGTGTTAATTAGCTTATTTAAATCCAAAGTCACCATCAAGTGAGTCCTCCTGACTGCAGGCTAAGAAATTCAGAAGCAAAAGCGCGTATGGAAAAATGATCTACAGTAAGCAATGGAAAAGTGTACTGTAGACTTGAAACTTATCAGAGTTGTGGGAAATTAATCACCAAAACAAGTAGAAAACAACAAACAACCAAACCAAGCCAAGAAGCCAGTAATTCTGCAAGTAAAAAAAATATAGAGGTTATTACCATGCAATAGGAAATTCTCCTATAGAAGGCTTTTTAGCTCTTAAGTGTGGAGGGAAAAAAGTCACTATGTTCTTGAAAATAAGTCTTCTTGGTTTCAGTGAAATATGCAGCTAATTTCCTTTTGGAGATGAGATGTCCTGTCTGCTTTCAAAGTTATTTATAATGGAGTAAGAACTTTCCGTTAGGATCTGGTAGGCTTTCAGCTTCTGTTGTATTTATCTTTCCCTTTAAGTTGTACCATGGATGAGGAGAGTGTTTGTACACTGACTTTTTTTTCATTAACCATTATCATTATTTTTGATTGATGCTTAAGTGTTTATGAGTAGTTCTAAAATGTTCATTTTCATTCTGAGTTAAGAAAATAGCAGCTTTCAAAAATCTAGTATGTGCACTATCAATTACATGAATGTAAAACAATTACTGGCATAATGTATGCTGAGGAGGCAGATAATTTTATATTTATGTCACAATGTGGCATAAACCCTAGAAAAGCACTCAATATAAAGTGACCAGTATATTTATATTACATTTAAAATATGGAAAATGAAGGTTTTATTAGAAGACATCTGTGCCTATTATTAAGTTGAGATTTCTATGTTTTTCCATTTAGGAGATGTATATATTAATAAAAGAGCCATCTATGATTTAGTAGCGGACCATTTTGATCAGATAGAACAAGCAGTGTGCTCTTTTCGATGACTAATTACTTTTAAGTTGTCCAGATGTATTGGTGACTTTCAGTTTCATTGGAATTAAGCTATGTTGAAAGTTTGTATTTTTACTCTTTTGAACTGAATATGCAAGTAAAAGTTTATTTAGAAAGCTGTTGTGGGAGTTAAAGTTGCATGCAAGTTATATGCAAGTGGTATACAATTGTTGTTGTATCAACTGTAATTCATATAATGAAATTGAGATTTATTAAAATTAGAGAGAAAGGAAAAAAATCCCAGAAAGGACATGGAGATCTTTGTGAACAGTGGGCTATGTCCTAAAGCACACTGAAATGTAATAAATATTGATACTTAGACATTTTTTCCTTTGGAAAATTTGAAAGTGTATATTTCTTCAAATTTGGGTGTCAGCCTTGGCCTCGAGGGCCCTGTAATACAAATAGGCACATGAAGTAAGGTTGCTATTTAGGAATTGTGCAACATGGACTTTCTTCTGCGGATTTGTTCCATTGTTTAAAAACAGCTCCAAAGCTCAGAATTTTACATCAGTTTTAGAGAGGTTGAGTTTGAGTCTAATAGGTTAGGATATCTACCAGGATAAGTGAATATTTAATTATTCAGTTGACATTTAAAAAGTGCTACTCCTTTAACCTCTGTTCTAGAACGTGGTTCACCTCAAGATCTAGTTACTAAAGACATCACGGACACATCGATTGGGGCCTATTGGACATCTGCTCCAGGAATGGTTCGAGGGTACAGGGTCTCATGGAAGTCACTTTATGATGATATTGAGACTGGAGAGAAAACCCTCCCTGGAGATGCACTTCATACTATGATAGAGAATCTACAGCCAGAGACCAAGTACAAAATTTCAGTTTTTGCAACTTACAGCAATGGAGAAGGAGAGCCTGTGACTGGAGATGCCACAACTGAATGTAGGTAACTTCCCAAGTGTGTTGGGATGCATTTTGTACCACCTAATGACTAATCAGCTCAGGTGACATGCGATTTAACCACTGAGGTTTTTTCTTCACTTGGGAATAAGATCTGAACATTAATTAAGCTTAAGGAGTGTGGTTTAAGTTCAAATTAGGTTCTCATCTGAAAAATAGTGTTATATCTGGACAATTTTGAATTCTTCTCAGTCACATGGGTTTGTCCATTTTGTTTTCTAGTAAAAGGATATTCAACTAGTGAAAATATAGCTCCAAATTGTTTCTGTATTAGATACTCAACTAATGAAAATACCGCTCCCATGTAGACTAAGAGAATTTAGGAGCGTTTGTGATTGCATGATCTTAGTCAAGTGGCTTAGCTTTCTTCCAATGTCAGTTTTGTAATCTGTAGAATACAGATGATAAATTTCTCCTCTTATAGTGCCATGAGGATTAAATGAAAGGACAGTAGACAGAGCAAAAGGTACAGTGCCTAGTCACTTAAGGATGTCATTGAACGATGTGAGGCTGCTGAATTTATGCTTTTTACATGAGAGTAATGCTCCATTTGTACCATTTTCCTGTTACCTTTACTAAGATTAACTCAAAAGCCCACTCAATTTTCTGTGGCTCAGATTGACTTCTGTTTCATTACTTTTTTCTTGTGAATGAGTATGAACAGTCTATATGGGGAAGGAGGCATCAGGACATCTTAGTTTTCCTTACTGTTTTTTGATTGACAGTGTGGATGTTTAATAATTTCAACAAGTGTACCACTTTGGTGAGTATGTGGATAATGGAGAAAGCTGTGTGTCTGTGTAGGCAAGGAAGGATACCTGGGGCATATCTGTGCTTCTTGATCACTATTTTTTTTCTATTTTCTTTTTGAGAGAGGGTTTCATTACGTATATCATGCTAGTTTCAAATTCATAAAGAGCTGCTTGCCTCTGCCTCCTGAGTGCTGGAATTAAATGCATGTGTTGCTAAATCTGGCCTCTTTGCTCACTTTTGCTGTGACGTGATAGTGTTCTAAAAGAACAAAGTAGAAGGACAGGGTATGGAAGGAAGATACTCAATTCACATTCTATCTGATATAAAGGTGTCCTTATATAACTTTGTAGTATGTACAATGCATAGGCACAACAAAAGCAGAATAGAAACAACCCCTCCCCCAAAAGCAAAGACTATTTAAACCTAACCAAACAAAAACTAAACCAAACCAAACAAGACAGCAGCAATTATAAAAGCAAATAACAACAAACATCTGTTAGTCACAGACATTTCTAAACGTCTAGAGAAAAAATTTTTTTCTTTCATTTTGGAAAGTTTCACATTTTCACATGTGCTTCTTACGTGTGTTTAGAAGTGTGTCTACTTTCAACTGCAACTCAAGGACATGGCACATGGATGCTGATGCCAGGAAAGTGATGAATTGGGATTAGACTGTTCATTGTCCCCCCTCCAGGTGTCTAGTTCAGCAGTGGCTTGGCGAGTGTCTGAAAGTACACTGTGAGTGTTAAAACATGAAGAGAACTTGCAGACTGTAAGCCTGCCACAGCATTTTTGTAGCACCTTTTAGAAAAATATAGATGCCTACTAATTTTTAGTGTTTTTCAACAGTGATAACCTAATAAAAAGAAATTTCATTTTTCTTCTCTTTTATTGTAAGATACAATTAAAAATATTTTTTAGGATAGCATGTAAAGGAATGGGTTTCACTGTGGCATCTTCATAGCATGTCTCAGTATGTATTTATTTGTCCTCCTTCTAGACTACCAACTTCCATGTTTCCAGCTTTCTTTCCCTAGTTAATTCTCTTTTACTGTTTTCTAATCACAAGTATTTTATTGTTCTATTTATCATCCTCCATTGAAATCTCTTTTTCTCTTGTGAATCCCCGTTTTTTAGTTTCACGACCTACAAACACACCTATATAAACACACATGCTTGTTCACCCATACACATATACACACATTCTTTACATCAGAGATGGGAATAGGGAAGGCTGAGCATGAACTGGTGTCTCCTCTTTCTAAACTAAGGTCCCTGACATCATTAAATTAGGGCTTCATATATACAAACTTATTTAACTGAAACTGCCTCCCCAAAGTAATTGCTCCCTGCAAGTATCAACACTGTAGGTTAAAGCTTCAACGTGATTTTTAGGGAGGACATAATTAAATTATTACAACCAAAATTTAGGTAATAAATTTGTTCTTGGTATGCCTTATAATTTTTATTTGAATCTAGATATTGTGAGTTTCATTTTGTTGGGTTCTGGAAAGTATATTACTATAAATATCAATCTTACCCCCTACCTAGAAATATAGTTATTTGGAAATAGTTTGAACTTTTTGAAATTCACTTTAAGACCTGTTTTAGTTTAAGAGCACTTTTGCTGTATTATTGAAGCAATCACCTGTTGTATACTCTACATGTCATCACCACAATTCTAAGGTTTGGTCTTCTGGCTGGGGGATATTTTCTGGCCACACGTGGGCTTCAAGAGTGGTTATGCTTGTTTTGGGTGGTGTGTTCTCTGGTTTTTGGTACTTTCTTCACACATGGCCCAATTTATCCTGGGTTGGGAACCCAAAGAGGATCTTCTATATGTTTTTGGAGCATTTTATTTGTGGCATGCTCTCTAGGTCTGTGCTCTGTCTGTGGATTCCAGTTGATGTGGACTCCCACCAATTCCTCAGTTAAGGGAAGCCACAGGGCTCCATCTGGACCCCACCTGCCTGTGTTGGTTTATGGAAACACTCCAGCAGTATTATGGCCAACCACAGAGTCAGCCCAAGTCTGTTCTCTAATGACCCAGGGAACACTAGTGCTAAGTGATGTTTATTGTCTAAAAAGTATTTCAACAAAGTTCCCCCCCCCCATTTAAAGCTGTTTCGTTATGATTCTTATCCATTTGAAAATTATCCATGAAAATTTCTTTGAAAATCAGGAAAGACAGTTGACTTTGTTTCCCTCAGCAATAGTGCTCGTGAGTCTTCCAGTCTTACAACTCTTGCATAGAATTAAATGATCCTGCTGATAAACCCATTATTTATAAGAAAGGGGATTTTGGTTGTATGAAGGTATTTGGTGATCTATTTCTGTCAGTTATTCGTAATAGTGAAATATTAGTAAAAGAGCTAATTGAGTGAAGGTATTAGCTACACATTCGATGCATGTTAATATACAGTGCGTCCTAAAATACTCGATGTGTATGCTTTCTTCTACTAGCCTTTGAGATATTTTCACCGATTTCACCTAAGAGTTGCCTGCTCTTTTAGTTCATAATCTTGCTTGCACAAGGAAATCAAATCAGAGATTGGTATCAATCATCCTACCTCTGGCCAGTCATTTACAGACTGTAGCTTCTTCTGAAAAAGCCCGAATAAAATTTCTAACTCTTTATTTTTGATCTTTAGCATTCTTTGTGGCTGTATTACTAGAGGAATTCTTTTCAGATAAAACACATTAAAATTTTAAAACCACATCATTGGAGATGGATTTTTTTTTTAAACTAAAGTCTCTAGAATGCAAATAGGAAATCCCTGCAATATGAACTTTCATATTTTAGTATTAACTGGATAAAGCAAAGCATCCTACTGAGGCCACGCTGAGATTAGGCTCACATGCCATCACGAACCAGAGAGACTACAATGTTAAGCAAGACATCTGTGTCCACACTTAAGAATCCAGAGTTTCTTCTTACGTGAAGGATTATTTTCTTTTGACATGCTATAGGTTAATTTTTTTTCTTTCGTTTCCATAGTATCCCAAGATTCCAAAACCTTAAAAGTGGACGAAGAAACAGAACACACAATGAGAGTTACGTGGAAACCAGCACCAGGGAAAGTTGTCAACTACCGTGTTGTGTATCGCCCTCAAAAGGGAGGGAGACAAATGGTCGCTAAGGTGCCACCCACAGTCACTTCAACAGTGCTAAAGAGACTTCAACCCCAGACCACGTATGACATCACAGTTCTCCCGATGTATAAGACAGGAGAAGGAAAGCTCAGGCAAGGATCGGGGACAACAGGTATACAACAATAACAATTCTGATCATGCCTTTGGGGGAGCAAGTATGGTGCATTTTAAAGGAAAGCTGTAGTGTATCTGTTTCATTTGTGAACATTTCAAATTGAATCTGGGGTTGTGCCCAACAGGAACAAGATCCTGGATTCAAGGTTCTACATGCTAATATATCAATCTAAGACTCACTTGAATGGTGAAGATTGTGTATGCTGCTCGGGCACCCCAGCTGTTTCTCGGGGCTTTTATTTAACCTGACATCTTGTATTGCTGGACTTGACTCTTTATACACACATGTTTTTGTGGGTGCTAATAAAATACACCTAAGCCCATCTTATTGGTAATATTAAAAAAAAAACCTTTTTAATTTTACAGCTTCTCGATTTAAATCACCAAGAAACCTCAAAACTTCTGACCCAACAATGTCAAGTTTTCGAGTGACTTGGGAGCCTGCCCCTGGGGCAGTGAAAGGTTACAAAGTCACATTCCATCCTACAGGCGATGACAGAAGACTAGGGGAGTTGGTCCTTGGACCATATGACAACACAGTTGTCTTGGAGGAGCTTAGGTAGGAATGAACTATGTTTGTGCTAAAAGATTGCATCTCTTACTTCAATTAGTAGATTTTACACAAAGAACTACCTCATATCTGTTTGCAGAAACCAGCAAAGAATTAAGCCTGAATGAATAGTTTGTATTTTTTAAATATTTCTTTTATTAAGTGATTAGGGATAACTTAAAAGAAAAAAGAATACCTGGATTTTAACATGTCCATATCACATAGTTTCATTGCAACTGCAGCCATGTAGAAATGTGTGGCCTGCTAACTCGTTCTGAGACACTCCTTCCCCACGCAGTGTGGGTGTCCCTGCAATGAGGCATACTGGAGCTCACAGGCCAGAGTCTGAGCTTGTTGCCAGCTGGCAAACCAGCTTTGGGTCAATTAAAGGTCTAGTTGTAGACAGTGAGTTGGAAAACCAGGGAGTTTGAACAGCACTCCACATCCATCCAGTGGTACTAATGGGGTTACTGTACATTCCTCTTGGAAACTTTGTCTGTTCAAGTATTCATTTAATAATGTTAAACCTATATACTGCTTGTTGTTCATTATCACTTGAGTAGATAGAATGAAGGTTAGTGATGTCACTGTTTGATGCTATTCAGTGCTCAGTGCCTTCGGTTACCTGGCAGACATTGAACATGCTTAAACCCTGCCTCTCAGAGGCAGCAGAAGCAAGGCAGCTCCTTCTTCCCGATACTGAGGGGCATGGGGGAAATGCTGCCTCTGGCAGCAAAGCCAGTCCAGAAGTGGTGCTGTAAATCCCCGGAGCTCCCTGGAATGCTGGGTGGCTAATATCCCGTGACTCCTCACCATCAAGCTGGAATGTTGATGCAACTATTTTTTTCTCTTTCACAATACTGAACATTTTAAGCTTCTCTGGGTAAAAGTTTGTTAGTGAAGATGAGTGTCTTTAACAAGATGAAAACTGCTTCCCAGAGCCCATGGTCTATACCCATTTTGCACATCACTGTTACAGGGCAGGCACCACCTATAGAGTCAATGTTTTTGGGATGTTTGATGGAGGAGAAAGCTTACCACTTGTTGGGCAAGAAATGACAACCCTTTCTGACACAACCGTGACACCATTTTTATCCTCCGGTAAGAAATTGAGTTGTATTGCCATAGGAAATTAGTATTATAAAGCTATCTCAAATGTTAAGTATTAGATTATTAGACAATGATAAGTAATTATGATTTTTCACTACAAATTATTTAAGTAACTCACATATTTTATGTTTGAAAAAAAAACCTGCTTCCAGATTTGCAGCTGATCCTTTTTTTGGCTTATCTTTTTTAGTTTTTCATTAATTAAAATTGTTATTTAAAAATTAGTTTTTATTAAGTGTAATAATAGTAGTTACACTTACTAGTTTTTATTTCTAGCTATACAATTTTCTTTTGTTATAATAATTACATATTTTTACTTCAGTGGCTTATTTGGGCTGAGAAAGAAGGCTTGACATACAAAAAAGTCGTCAGTCATGATTTGCAAGCAAAATTGTAGACAAGCTCTTTAGACATTCTGCCGCTTGCCATAATTACAGGCTTGATGTAAACAAAGCCAGCATTTAATATAATTAGAGGTGAGAGTAAGAGGTAGAGTTCACTTCTAAACTTTTAAAAACTCATTTGCTGAAACCAGTAAGTCTTAGCATAGGCAGAGATTTTGAAGGTGTAGGTCCTAGGAGCAGTGTTTGGGAGTCTTCCATCTTGGGGAAGGTATTACATGGATGGTACTTTGTAATTGGTAGTGTTATGAGCATTACTTAATTTTCTTTCATTTTAAGAGTGATATAAACATGATCTGATAACATTGCAATAAATGGTAAACTTTATAGCTGGGGCACAAGCTTCTAGAAAAAAGAGCATTTAAAGTTAGGTATGGATAAAAAAGTCAAATTTTGATATTTTGCATTGTTTCATTGTGTCTCTTATGATGATATTAACTGACTTATATTTTTATTTTGTAGCTTGTCACTGAGGATATTGGGATTATTTTCTCTTCCCAAAGCACCTTAGCTTTGTATCTGTGTTTGCTTGTTGTCTCTACAGCCCCCAGTCTGTGTATTTCTTGCACACTTTTCCTAGTTGTCTTCCTCCTTCCTCAACTCTTTGAATGTGCAAACTTGGCTGTCTGATATCTCCAGTAGATGAAAAAGTTGAACAATTAACAGTGAATAATATAACAATCTGTTAATTTTCCAAAATGTGTCTTTACTTCATAAAGTTCTGATTTTAGGAGTCATGTGTCGATTCCTTATAGCATGTAATAGTTACCTTAATTATTACAAAGGATATTTTTGGCTCACTGAAACCATTTATAATTTACACACTTAATCAGTCCATTTTATATTTGTTTGCTAATATCTTAAATAGTGAGGAATGCAATATTTTACCTTGTATCAAATCCAAATCTTATTTAAATTATTCACATTTATTGTTAGAGAGATATACATTCTCATTTATTATTTTAAGTATGGATTGCGTGAGCCTTTCATACTGACTGCCATGGTTTAATTAAAATCTCTAGGTTCTATGGTCATGGCCAGGAAACATAGTCAAAGATGAAGATTTGCCACGGAAATAATCTTTGGAGAAATTGATTCTTGAGACTGTTATTTGAGGTTAATAAATTATAGTTGTGGCTTTGAATTATTAAGCTTAGCTGGTATGTTGAAATAGACAATGTGGGTGGCAGAGGCTGCCTGCAGAGGGAGCAACCTGCAAACTATGTGTTCCTTACTGTCCTATCTCATGATTGCTGTGTCAGGGATGGAGTGTCTCACCAGAGCGGAAGCAGACATTGTGTTGCTGGTGGATGGGTCATGGAGCATCGGCCGCGCAAATTTTAGAACTGTGAGAAATTTCATTTCTCGTATTGTGGAAGTCTTTGAAATTGGTCCCAAGAGAGTACAAATTGGTAGGTGCTGACAATACTGAAGACCTCTGACAATTTAATTGTGATCTTTAACACATCCTAACGTCCATGGTGTTATTTTTAGCACTTGCTCAGTACAGTGGAGACCCCAGAACAGAGTGGCAGTTAAATGCTCACAGAGACAAGAAGAGTTTATTACAGGCTGTGGCGAATTTACCCTACAAAGGAGGAAATACCCTCACAGGTAAGTCAGGATGCTTTGGTGTGGTTTTGGCATTGTGCTTTTGGTAAGGCCGATAGCTGAGAAATGATGTGACTGGTTGTCTTTTAAAAATCCCACTAGGCATGGCTTTGAATTTCATTCGCCAACAGAGCTTCAAGACCCAGGCTGGCATGAGGCCTCGTGCTCGCAAAATTGGAGTCCTCATTACTGATGGAAAATCACAAGATGATGTGGAGGCTCCATCAAAGAAACTGAAGGATGAGGGAGTGGAACTGTTTGCTATTGGTAAGCACTGGAGAAGATAATAATGTCCTCGAGTGGCAGATCTGCTGGGGACATTTTTGCAGTTAAAAATATTATTGGATTACCATACTCACTCAAACCAACAGATGGTAGAATTCTTGACCCTTCCAAACAAAGGTCTAGTGAAAGAGGAATTGAAATTAACAAAGGGGAAAACTTATTAATTTCAAAATTCCAGCTCTAGTTGTTTTTGGAATGATCAAGACCTTGCTATATCTGAGAAGAATAAAATTATACAATTGGATTTATTTGCCTACAAAAGCCTCTGTGAGCACCTGTGCTCATGTGCATGTACCCCAATACAGGCTCAGTGGTGGAACACTTAGAACAGGCCTGGTGTATTTGCTTCATTCCATTAACTTTTCCTGAAAAGTGCTTTCAGTTTGTACTTAACTCTTTTCCAAGGTATTAAGAATGCTGATGAAGTTGAGTTAAAGATGATTGCTACAGATCCAGATGACACCCATGCATACAACGTGGCAGATTTTGAGTCATTATCCAAGATTGTGGATGACCTCACCATCAACTTGTGTAACAGTGTCAAAGGCCCTGGTAAGCTTAGCCTGGTGCTGGTATATCTGGGTGGGGACCTTCTCTGAAATGCTCAGCAACATGAGAGGTTTTTGCCTCCTGGATGCCAGGAGCATCCCCTGAGTTGTGGTGAGTAGATCTAGCATTACAATTTATGATGTCTGCACATGGTAAACAATTGAAGGCTTTTGGGAAGTTAATTATGAAATTTTGTGCCTGTTACATGTGAAAATTCCTTCCTTTTCATATAGAAAGATTGGGGTAAATAAAGCTGCCCTTCATTAATTTATCTTGTTTCTGGGAAAGTTAGAATGAGTTGAACCTCACAAAAACAGTAGAAACTAGACTTCTGTAGAATTGTCTTTACTGGTGCCAAATGTCTGCTGGGGGGAGCTTCCGAGTTAAGGATCTCTACTTCAGTTCATTTTTAAATGATAAATGATTTTTTTTTTTTTTGAGGGGAATGGCACCAAATTAGAAAATGGGTTCCAACTTATTTAAAGATGTATTTAGGTTATATGGCTCAGCTAATGCACAAAAGTGGGAGGAGACAAAAAAGGAAAGTTAATAGACTCCTTCCTTTCTGGCACAGATCTGCTCTGGAATGGAGCAGCATCACGTCAGTGCTATGCCACACTGATGGCTGTGACTTAACAGATTTGACTTGCTAAGTAATGTTTGGTAGCCTCTTTCAGTTCCCTGATGTCTAAGCCTGGGAGAGGAGGCATCTTGTGTCTGCTTTATTGTCTTCAACTGTAGATTGTCAGGGTTGATGCTCTTCACAGATCATCCCTGAATGGGAAGTTACTATCTTAAAGTTGAGACCTTTCACGATCTCATAATCCTTCTTCTGGTGACAACATAGATCCAGAGATGTTACTGAGTTAGGGTCAAACGGTTAGGGATGTTGTGGGGCTTTGGATGAGGTAACCATGGAAAGGGATTAGGATTTAGGAACAGAATTTCGGCTGAGTTTGTAGAGACAGGGGAGGGCACAGATGGATTAATATCTGTGTAAACCATAGGATAGGACATGAACAGTACCAACACTGAAGGGCTTTGCAAAAATAATGATACATAAATCCATGATCCTTAGAATATAAGGACATTTTTCTTAAGCATGTGGGTTGTGTAGGGACAGTCTGTCATTAAGTTACAATGGTTTCAGAGAAGTAGAATGAATCCAGTAAACAGTGTGGCAGGAATGCTTCACAATGTTTGGGACCTTGGTTACATTCACATTTTTATTTTTCATGTTCCTTCTTGAACTTCTGTCTCCAAACTTTTACAGATTTTCTCTTTTGGATTTTGAACAACAGTCTGACCTTTTCCCTGGAGAAATAGACCAGCTGGGGAGCCAGAATTTGTAGGCTTCTGGCTTTGGGCTAGCTGAGAGAATTGTCTTTTTTTATTCAATTGGAGTGAACTTTGAGTGGGATGAAAACATCTTTTATCTGTTTTTTCTTTTTTTTAATCAACCAAGTAATAGTTGCATTCATTGAAGTTTCCCAGACAGTAAAACTACTTGATAATTTTGCAAGCTTGACTTTGACCCAAGTACAATAAAGGTTAGGCTGCTAAGAGTAGACATAAACCCAGTTTGGGCTTACAAAGAAACCCAAGGAGTTTATAAGAAAGTGATTTGTTGTGCTCATGGACTTAGAGGAGTGACTCTTTTCTCTTTAAATTATTATTTGCAACATCATGCTGTTCGTCACAATATATTTACCATGTCCATTTCTATTGTTATTTTCTAGGCACTGTTATTTACTCTTATCTACTCACAGAAACCACAACCACTGGCTATTTAAAAATGGCTATTGCCACATTTAAATATGTTAATATGTGCTTGTTTTTTCTTTCTTGAATGAAAAATAGATTTTCTTATTACTTACTTAGAACTAAACACATAAGAAGTGCTCTAAGGAAACTTAACATAGATAAGCAACTAGTGTTATCCTCATAGAACACAACATGCCTAGAAATAGTAATCGGGTAGTGATCTTGATTTAACTTTAGACAACAGAAAAATTGAATTGTCTGGACTCAGGTCCCTTCTACTGATTATGTGAATGGGGTTGAGAGAGGTGAGGGTGCCAGAAATGACTTAGAGGCCTTGGGTTTAGGTGACGTCTTAACTAGTAGTTTCATAAAGAACAAGAGATCATGTTCAAAGGGCAGTAAACTGAGTTTGAATCTTCTGAGTCTAAGGAACGCTTTGATCATTTGTTCAGAGAGGTCAATGGGCAATGGGCCTCTGTATAGATTCATTACCCTCTTCCCCTGTGAAGGCAAGGCTGTAAAAACTTCTGTGCAGGTCAGTGCCATCTCAATCTAATTTCATACTTCATCCCCTTGCTGCAGAAATGAAAGAGTGTGTACACTTTATCTCCGCATGCAGGTGACTTGGAAGCGCCATCTAACTTAGTTATTTCTGAGAGGACTCACCGTTCTTTTCGAGTGAGCTGGACACCTCCTTCAGACAGTGTGGACAGATATAAGGTGGAATATTACCCTGTTTCTGGAGGAAAGCGCCAGGAGGTGAGTGGATGACACAGAAGCACTCTTTCTTCATGAGTGCTTCTCATTAGAGCTCAGAGGAACACGTTGGGTGGGGGCCAACCAATGAATGAAGAATGGTACCCTCTGTTCCCCTGAAGACAGGCATTTCTCTTTGAACTTCATTAAAGGGAAACAGCTAGGGGAACATTTAAAAAATGTTCTTAATACTGCAGAGTATCAGTATGATTTTTCAAACAAGTTAATTGATCCTTAAGTTTGGACTAGACTCATAAAGTTGACAAGGGAATCTTACTAAGGATGACAAATTTCACTAGTTTTACAAATAGGTGATGATAGCTGGGGAAATAAATTATGTTATCACCTGAGATCTCTCTGTAATCTAGTCATGTCTCAGAATAAAGGGCCAGGCCTGCCTCCCAAGATGCCTTCTAAACTTCCTGCAGACAGCTGTTTGGAGGTCTAGCATAAAGAATGGAGCTGACTGTTACTCCTTTTATTTTCCCCTCCAGTTTTATGTGAGTCGACTAGAAACAAGCACAGTGCTGAAAGATCTGAAGCCTGAGACTGAGTATGTGGTCAATGTGTACTCTGTGGTGGAGGATGAGTACAGTGAGCCTCTGAAGGGCACCGAGAAAACCTGTAAGTCACATGGGAAATGGCCACAAGGATATACCCCGCCCTCCATTATTTAATTTCCAAAACAAAGAGGTCAGGGCACAGGGGAGATTTTTGCCAGCCTTTGACAGATTCTCTATGTTCCAGACATTGATATGTGAAACTTACATCTTAAGTATGTTTTCTTTCTCTTTCCTTCCTTCCTTCCTTTCTTTCTAAAGGAAGAAAGAAGTGAAATTATATGTTGGTAACTTCTGTCTGAAGTTCTATGACTAAAGAATTAAAATAGTTAGCTTAGTGATGTTCCAGAAAGAAGGATTAAAGACTCAGAAAGTTTATCTATTTTGGCTTTCATATGGTTTCATTGGAATGCCATTTGCAATCTGAACTTTTAGCGCTTTCCTCTTTTGAAGAGCTGGAATTTGTGTCCTGGAGGACCAAGTGCAATGAACACAGACATTGGGTCTTTATGGGTGGAGGGAGCTATAGTAGATCATTGATTTCTCAAGCAACACATTCTCTATTGAGCATACATGTAACCAGTGAAATAGGAAACATTTGTTTGAAGGGATTCGATTGATGCCCACTTTTCTGTTTTCACAGTGCCAGTCCCTGTCGTTAGCCTGAATATTTATGACGTTGGCCCCACCACCATGCATGTGCAATGGCAGCCTGTGGGAGGAGCTACTGGCTATGCTGTGTCATACCAACCAGTTAGAGCCCCTGAAGCAACAAAACCCAAAGAGGTAAGAGATGTCTGTTTCTTAACCACTCGGCTTTTCTCAGACTTCATAGGTTGGCAGTCCTATTATACTGCCAGTACTAATGAATCAATTTATAACACTATACCCCAAACAAAAATAGAAATGAGGTTTATGACCTGTAACCCATTTTTTTTTAAAACATTGGCATGAAAGAAAAAAAATCCAGTTCTTTTGAACGTAAAAGCTGTGTTCTAATCCAATGGTTACTTATAGGCTTCTGCTGTATTTCCCAGTAAGTGGAAGCATTTGACTCAAATGTCTTATTTCCCTCCGGCATTTCCTTGTGCAGATGCGTGTGGGGCCAACAGTGAATGACGTGCAGCTGACTGGCCTCCTTCCTAACACAGAGTATGAGGTCATTGTCCAGGCTGTCCTGCATGACCTCACTAGTGAACCTGCCAAAGCTCGGGAAGTCACGTGTAAGATGTTGCTGGCTTTCTTTCCTTTCTTACTGCTGTTAAATTTAACATTTGTTGGAATACTTCCATGTGATGTTAGGAATAGCTTGACAATGTACAATTATAGTTATTATTTTTTAGTTAATATATGAAATATTGGGTGTAATTGTGACATTCTATATATTTATACAATACTTTTCTTATATTTGCCCTTTTACTACTGCTCTGTCCCCTTTCCACTCGCCTTCTTTATTCCTCCAAGTAGAACCTTTCTATATTATATATTCTGTTGTGACATGCCATATCAGGATGAATCAATCAGTCAGTCTATCTGTTTTTACACCCATCTGTCTTTCTTTCTGTGTTTAATGAACCTTATATTGAGACATATCTTATAATCGGCAGAGTTTTAGAGTTGCTCTGGGCAATGTGCTAATTAAGGCCTAGATATGAAACAATACTGCATGTTTTAATCCATGAAGTACAATATGTAAGATACATGAGACCAGGACTATTGTATGACTATAGTTTGGAGAAGGATATTTAGGTTAAGTTCAAGCATTTTGAAGTGGAAACTGGCACCAAGTATGTCAAGTAATCAGTCCACTCAATCCTACAACACATTGATCACACACTATATACCAGTCTTCAGGTTTGGAGTTGGGGATATCACTGAATGATATAAAGCAATGTGTAGAGGCCTTTTCTTGGTTTACTGTTATTCTGTGTGTTGTTCAGTGTCTTGGACTGATGTTTTTTTTTTCCCCTGAGGGTTTAATAAGTTCCCTTCCTTGAGACATGTACTTGTGGGTTTTTTTTGTTTTTGTTTTTTTTTTTTTTTTTGCTTGAAGAAGTAAAAATTTCTGGGATATATATATTTCTGTCATTTATGGCTTAAATTTAGTGCTCCTTTGCCTACCATTCTAAGGAAATTGAGGAAGAAACTTCAGGGAAAAAAAGATATTGAGGAAACACAAACATCATGTGGTAGAGAAAAGAAAGAGCTTGGCAGTATAAATTTATTGACAACTTAAAGAGATTTAGCATTTTTATATGTTAGATCCTAACCAGGGCTGGAGGTTTTGTAGATGTGGGTAGTGATACATGAGAGGGTGAGATTCTGTTCAGATTGGAAACACTTGTTCTGAGGTGGCTGGGAAGAGAACGGTCCAATGGGCAGCTAGAAGGAGATACATTCATTATAACAAGAGAAAATTAAAAATAAATAAATAAATAAATAAATAAATAAATAAAAGCTAAGAGTGGTAGTGTACAACTTTAATTCCAGCACTCAGGAGGCAGAGTCAGGCAGATTTCTGTGCATTCAAAGACTAACCTGGTTACTCAATGAGTTTCAGGATAGCCAAGGTTATGTAGAAAGATCCTGTGGTAAAAAACATAGAAATTTTTTTGTTCATTATCTTTTCCTTTTTAAAAGGTAATAATTTGTTCAATTTGGCAAAATTTTATCATTTACATTTTCTTCCAACCATCTAGGTAAATATGACGGTTCTTATAAGCTTAGTGGGTACCTAACATTGGCCAATTTTAATTTTTAGTTCTCATAACTATTTTTTATATAGCATCCCCTATAATTCTCTTTTATTAGTTCTTTGAGAAATTTATCCAGTGTATTTTGATCATATTAAGCCCCCAATGTCTCTTAGATCCACTTCCTTTCTCTACTCTTCCAGCTTTGTGTTTGGTTTTCCTTTTAAAACCCATTGAGTCCAATTTGTGCTGCCTATATACTCTTGGGCATATGGGCATCCAGTGAAGCACAGTCAGTTTACCAGGGTCCACTCACTTAAAGAAAATTGACATACTCTCTCTCTCTCCCAGAAGGTGTCAATTGCCAATGGCTACTTAGCAAGGGTGAGACTTCCTGCCCACCTCCAATCTCCATGCTGGATTTTGTCTGGCTTGAACTTGCACAGGTCTTGTGTATGCTGTCACAATTCCTATTAGTTTGTATGTACAACTTCCCTGTTGTGTTTGGAGAATACTGTTACCTTGTAGTCATCTACTATGTCTTGCTCTTAAAAGCTCTCTGTCCCCCTTTCTCAAATTATTTCTGAGCCTTAGGAGGAAAGGTTGTAATACAGGTACTGTTTAGGGCTGAACCTTCATAATCTCTCATTCTTTACACCTTGACCAGTTGTGGATCTTTGTGTTAATCACCATCTATTGCAGAAAGAAGCTTCTCTGGTGATGGCTGAGAGACACATTAATCCATGGATACAATGATAAGTCATTAGGAGTTTATTTAATATTATATTTATTTATCAGAGTATTAGCAGTAAGGTCCATCTATCATCTATGTTCCTGCCCAGTCACAGGTTGTTGGCTTTGGTAATGGTAGTGATGAGTATGTATTTCATCTTGTGGAGCAGGACAAATCAAATCAGAAAGTAGTTGGTTACTACCATGGCGTTCATGCCACTATTCTATCAGTGAGCATATCTTGCCAGGCCAGTCATTATTGTAGCCTGCAGGGTTCCCAGTTATATAAGAATGATGGTTACTTTTCCTTTCTGGTAGTGTATATAACCCCTTCTAGCACTGTGAAAGCTAATCATTATGGATTCAGTCTTTTCCATGCTCTATGACTAAGGTATGCGGTGTCTTCAGGAATAGGGTCACATCAACAAGTTCTGAAAAGTAATCAAGAGAGCTTCTGTAACATCCTTAAGGGAGCACACCTCGATTGATTTCATTTTCAATATTAATTTATTTAAATATCTGAAGACATATAAATGTGAATTTATGATTCATTATGGTTGAGCAACAAGCAATTTAACTAGACTGGGAGATTATTGTGTAAACAAGAAGTTTGCAGTGCAACAAAAGTATCTATCTTATTTCTAAAAGGCCTTCTAGTGAATAAAGCAACTCTGTCTGGTAAAAATGACATTTCTATTATCATATTAAAAATCAAGCTTGACATGGTGGTGCATGCCTTTAATCCCAGAACTTGGGAGGCAGAGGCAGGCAGATCTTTGAGTTTGAGACCAGCCTGGTCTACAGAGTGAGTTCCAGCACCAACAGGACCTCACAAAGAAACCCTGTTTTGAAAAGCAAAAACAAACAAACAAAAAACCCCAAGCCAAAACAAAACAACAACAAACCACTAGCTATACACTCTTCAAGCAGTTTCCTGAAGGCTTGTTTAAATGCTGAAGACTCTGTGGTGGAGACTTCACATCTGGTTCTAATGTCTTGTGCTTCTTCAGTACCCTTACCCAAACCTCAGGATGTGAAACTCCGAGATGTGACTCATAGCACTATGAATGTCATCTGGGAACCTGTGCTTGGAAAAGTTCGTAAATACATTGTTAGATACAAAACTCCAGAAGAGGAGTTCAAAGAGGTAGGTTGGAGATGAGAAAAGATATGGAAATAGTTGTTTTCCTGCAAGGCTTAACAAAATAACATTATCAGGGGTAGATAGATGACAGTGTGTTTTGAATACTTGTCATTTTGTTAATGAAAGATGGAAATTTTGTGTGGTTAAAACATGCTTTTGAAAATCAGTAATATATTGGACTGTGTTAGATTTAGTTTGGAAATGTTCTGCTGTGTGATGTTAATCTCAAAAACATCATCCCTTAGTAGATAAAGAGTTATAGAATCCATGTGGTATTTCCTTCCCATCTAGTTGCCTTATATGGTGCTCTCTAGTCTATGAATGACTAAAAATGCCAAATGTTCCAAAAATATAAAGTGGTGAGAAGATGCAGCAAAGAGGGAAGGCAGCGTGTTAGATAATGATAAAATGACACAGTTGGGCAGGTCAGAGAGAAAGGAGGAATAGGCTGTTGGAGTGCTATGCCTTTTGAATTGATCTTTTTTGAGGTGATGTTGGGGTGCACAGCTTTTTATACTGCAGTGTGATTCAAAGTGGGAGCGAAATGAGGTGGCTTCCTAGGAAGATGGGTTGAACAGAGAAGGAGAACATGGAAAAAGAGACCATGATTAATGAAGACCCTATGGGAATAGGAAGAAGCAAAGTGCTGGAGAGGTCCCCAGAAATCCACAAAGATACCTCCACAATAGACTACTGGCAATGGTTGAGAGAAAGCCCGAACTGACCTAGTCTGGTGATCGGATGGCCAAACACCCTAACTGTTGTGCTAGAACTCTCATCCAATAACTGATGGAAGTGGATGCAGAGATCCACGGCCAGGCCCCAGGTGGAGCTCCAGGAGTCCAGTTGTCAAGAAAGAGGAGGGATTGTATGAGCGAGAATTATTGAGATCATTATTGGAAAATGTACAGGGACAAATTGCCAAACTAGTGGAAACACATGAACTATGAAACAATAGCTGTGGAGTCCCCAACTGGATCAGGCCCTCTGGATAAGGGAGACAGTTGATTATCTTGAACTGTTTGGGAGACCCCCCCAGGCAGTGGGACCGGGACCTGTCCTTAGTGCATGAGCTGGCTGTTTGGAACCTTGGGCTAACACAGGGACACTTTGCTCAGCCTGGGTGAAGGGAGGAGGGGACTGGACCTGCCTGGACTGAATCTACCAGGCTGAGCTGAATTCCCAGGGGAGTCCTTGCCCTGGAGGAGATCTGAATGGGGAGTAGACTGGGGAGGGGGGGCAGGAGGAGGGAGGACAGGGGAATCCATGGCTGATATGTAAGATTAAATTAAATTATAGAATAAAAAATGGATCATAAAAAAATGGGGTATGCTTGAGGGAGTTTTAATGCCAGAATTCTAGAGGCATTTTTGAAGCCAAAATTTCACTCCTTTGTATGTATTTGCCATTTATGTATTGCACAAAAGTTAACTTATGTGTCTGTATACATTTATTTCATTTTGGGTTTCCATTTCAAATGGATTTAATGACCAGTAGGCCTCACAAAGTTCTTGCACACAAGAAATGAGATACATATAAAAGACAATGACATTAAAAGATGCAGATAAAAAATGGTTTGGTTGCTTGAAGCCATAAGCATTCATTACTTGCCTGAAAATGGGGTCATCATGACTCCAGTACATACATTTTCTGGAAACATTTAAGTTGTGCCATGCTTTGGATTTTTATACAAATTGAAAATTCTACTTTTTTGGAGTCATGATTGTTCTGTTCTTGTGCTGAGAGCTTTAGTAAGCATCAGAGAGACCAAAGCAAATCCTTTAAAGAGTGGTACCACTGCTTTCTTTCTGTTACAGGTAGAAGTGGACAGATCAAGGGCCAGTACCACCCTCAAAGACCTCTCCTCTCAAACTCCATATACAGTGAGCGTTTCTGCAGTGTATGATGAGGGTGAATCTCCTCCAGCGAGTGCTTATGAGACAACCCGTGAGTTGTGCCCTGTTTTATGGATGCATAGGAAATATTTAACATTCTTGCAAATATCTACTTACTAGGACATTCCGTTTCTAATGCTCTTTGTCCGGCATTTAATGATTCGAGGGCTTGTAGACTACTTTCCTTGGTTTTCTTCTTATGTAAAATGCCTCTGGACAGTAAATATCAGCCTCTTTCCCTTCAGCAGTTCACAATTCAGTTGTCAAGATAAAAGATTAGTGGAGAGTCTCAGGGTCATGGCAAGATCAGGTGAGTGGGACTCAGAATGTGCAGTCCGACCCCAGAAGAGGGGAGGTGGCCTTGGAGGCAGCATGGTACAGAGACACAGGCTAACCTTCTGGGACCCTCCTCCCTTGCTCCATTCTGCTCTAAGTTCCGGGGATGTCAGATTTTCTCTGCTTTGGTATATCTGTAGTTTTTAACTTAGTTATTATGCCTGCTCTTCCTTTCCTAGTTACTGGATTCCTCTGGTTCCTTCCCAACGAAGGCAGAGAATTTTATTTTGTATCTCTCGCTCCTATAATTTAATTACTTAACTCAATGCTAAGCATATAATGATCTAATCAAGTGCTCCACTTATAATAACTTAATCACAATATTGATTAAAACGAAAGCTGAGAGCCAGTAGTGTCCTAACTAAATAACAGGAGCCTCACATGTAGTTTAAAAATCTTCAACATCTGCTTTAATAAAACATAAAGTGACATATAAATTTAATAAATGATTTTATTCAAGCCACAAAATGATAAAATATATCATTTCAATGCTGCAGCATTATAATAAGGTATTTCACATTTCCTGTAAAAGTTCTTATATTTTTTGTACTTACAGCATATCTTAGTTCAGACTAGCCACATTAACTTCTGAATAGTCACATGTGGCTAGTGGCTCCCATAAGACAGCAAAAGTCTAGAGAATCTAAATAGCTTTCTGGGCTTCGAGAGTAATCTACCGGTGGGATTAGCGCTAAGGCTTGGACCTTTTGTAGAGGCCAGGGTGCGGAATCTTTGCCTCTGATACAGTAAGAGGGCTAGCTACTGCCCCAACCCAAGTGCAGCCGCTTTGTTGATGCCAGTTTGTCTATATTTGATCAGAGTATTTTGACAAATGTCACAACCCATTCCATAATTCAGGTATGCACATTTCTCTCTCTTTTTTAACTTTGCTAGTTTGTTGTGATGTGAAATCTTGTGGTCATTTTGATTGTCTTCTTGCTGTCAGCTCTTATCTGGTAAAGATCATAGATAGAGAAGAAGATGACATGGTGAGTAGACTAGACAGCTCTGCATATACAACAGATAAAAAGAAGAAAGTCAGGAAATAGACAATCCAGTAATGAAATTTATGCTTTCCATGCATATTTTCAAAAACCAAGTTTTTTAAATTTTGATAGATTTTTTAGATTAGATTAAAAGTTTAGATTAATAGTTGAATGGTTTTGAGTTGTACTGTGGAAGTGGTACCACTCTCTTTATGCCCATGGTCCTTTGTACTCCATGATTAGACCAAACTTCGGATGGATTTGTGTTTACTCGTATAGAGTTGGCTTTGATTACCAGGAGACAGGACTGATGTTGAGAGTTCAGGAGTGGTGGCAGGAAGTTCTGCTGGGCAGAAGTTTTCTTTTTCTTTTCTTTTTCTTTTGTTGTTTTTGATTTTATGAGGTCCCCTTTGTCAATTGTTGGTATTATTTCCTGCATGACTAGAATGCTATTCAGAAAGTCCTTGCCTGTGCTTAACATCTTGAAATGTTTCCTCTACTCTTTAATCTAACACTTTCAGATCTTACATTAAGGCCTTTGATTCATTTGGAATTGAATTTTTTTCTGGGATGAGAAATAGTGATTTAGTTTCGTTCTTTGACATGTGGACATGTAGTTTATTTAGCACCATTTGTTCAGTACATCGTCTTTGCTTGAGTGTATATTTTTAAAATCAAATGAGTGTAGCTGCATATGTTTATATCTGGGTTCTTTATTCTATTGAACTGTATGTATCTTTTTTCCTTTTACCAGTGTCATGCTGTCCTTGATACTATGGCTCTGTAGTGTAACTTGAAATCATATATTCGGGTAACTCTAGTGCTCTTTTTGCTCAGGATTGCTTTTGTTATCTGGGTATTTAATATTTTTTCCTATTTCTGTGAAGAATGGCACTGGAAGTTTGGCTGAGATTCCATTCAATTTGTAGATTACTTTTGGTAAGATAGCCATTTTCTCAATGTAAAATTGTTTGAATGCATGAATATGAGAGGTCTTTCCACATTATAGTGTCTCCTTTAATTTCTTTCTTCAGCCTTTCAATGTTTTCATTATAGAGGTCTTTTATAGCCTTGGCTAGCTGGAATATAGCCAACTTAATCATGGTCAATGACCTTTTTGATGTGTCCTTGCACTTGTCTTGGAAGTGTTTTATTAGTAAGTTTTACATCTATGTTCATCAGGAAGTTTGGACTATAGTTTTCTTTAAATGTATTTATCCAGTTTTGGGATCAGGGTAATGCTGGCTTTGTTAAAAGAGTTTGGTAGCATATATTCCCTTTTATTATTTTTTTAATGGAATATTTTGAAAACCATTGATGTTAGGGTTTTTGTTTTGTTTTGTTCTGTTTATTTGTTATTTGGTCTGATAAAATTCAGCAGTGAATATATCTGGGTCTGGAATTTGATTTTGAGACAGAGTTTCCCTATATAGTACTGACTTGTCTGGAACTTTCGATGTAGACCAGGCTGTCCTGGAACTCAGAGATATCTGCTTGTCTCTCTCTCTCCAGTGTTGGAATTTAAGACATGTGCCACTGTGCCCAGCCTGAATTTTTCTATTTTCTTTATTCTTTGAGAATTTCATAGACAAATACAATTTATTTTGATTATACACATTCTCTACCTGTTCCCTCTAACTCCTAAAGGACCTGCTCTGCCATACATTAAATACACCTTCCAACATAATTGGACCTTTTACTATTTTTTAAATTGTGGTTTCAATTCTGTTGCTTGTGAATCTGTTTAAGCTGTGGTTTATTTTTGGTAGGTCATATCCACCTAGAAATCCATCATGTCTTCTAGATCTTCCCAATTTACTGGAATATTGGTTTTTAATATATGTCTCAATGATTTACTGAATTTCAGTGGAATTTATTGTACTGTTTCTAAGATGAAATACCTCTTAATCTCAGCCTTGGGATCTCTGGGATTACTTATGGACTGACAGAGGTCCATGAGCTATCTAATTGCATGACACAGTTTGATCTTTGTATATTGTTGCTACAATAGATCCTCAAAGTACTGGAGATACAAAAACTTTGGGAACCATTGAAACAGAAGAGTATTACTAAACAGTAATGTAAAAAGGTCATCATTCAGTATACCTATGTTTTAGTAATAATGTATTTTACATATTTTAGTAACCTATGCATTATAACCATACACTGCTCATCCTATGTTATTTTTCAAATGGGCTAAGCTGGTAAAACATTTCATTCTAATGCTTCATTATTTTGTCATGTTTTACCATATCCTTTAAAATAAAACATTTTAATCATATTAAGTTGATTTTATAGTTCCCATTGAAACATGGATTCTTGCCTTTTCTATGATAGGGCGTGTTCCAGCACCAACAAACCTACAGTTTACTGAAGTAACACCAGAGAGTTTCAGGGGAACTTGGGACCATGGAGCTTCAGATGTATCTCTCTATAGAATAACCTGGGCACCTGTTGGAAACCCAGATAAGATGGAGGTAATGTTAGCTCTCTGTCTCTCCATTCTGTATCAATCTGTCTCCATTTGCTTCTAGGGAAGCATGGCTAAGATATATATTACTTCTGTGCTTCAGTTACTTTTGTTGTTGTGATAAAATACAATGGCCAATGTCACTTATGGAAGGAAGAGTTGATTTGGGCTTAACATTCCAGAGGATGAGAATCCTTTATGGTGAGGAGGCATGGCAGCAGGTAGACATGTAGTCAGACTAGAAAGTTGAAGAATTGATGAGGACTGAGCATATGGGGGACATTTCTCATCCAAAGCACTACATTCTGTTACAGATAAACATCATTTTTTTTTAAGTTCTGATTTTTTATTAAGAATTTTTTTTACTCATTTTACATACCAATCAAAGATTCCACTTTTCCCTCCTTCTGCCCCTCCAGCCTTTCCCCTTCCAACCCATCCCCTATTCCTTGCTACAAGAAGGTAAAGCCTCCCATGGTGAGGTACATTTAGTAGAGGCAGGTCCAAGCCCCTTCCCCTGCCTCAAGGCTGTTTGAGGTATCCCTTCACAGGCAGTGGGCCCCCCAAGGCCTGCTCACACACCAGGGATAGATCCTGATCCTATTGCCAGGGGGCCCGTTAAGCAGATCAAGCTACACAACTGTCTCACTATGCAGAATGCCTAGTCTAGTCCGATGTAGGCTCCACAGCTGTTGATCTAAATTTCATGAGTTCCCACTAGTTTGGTTTGGTTGTCTCTGTAGGTTTCCCCTACAGATAAACATCATTTTTGACTAGTGGCTTTGGGCTCATGTCCTAGAACAGTAGAAAGGAATATTTACCTAACGATATCAGCACAATGTCATTGGGTATGCATAATATAAATGGATTATTAATTTAATGTGCATATGATTTTTCCTCTTTGCCTAAGACCATCTTAAATGGAGATGAAAATACCTTGGTGTTTGAAAATCTCAACCCCAACACTCTGTATGAAGTTTCCATCACTGCCATCTATCCTGATGAATCTGAAAGTGATGACCTGAGTGGCAGTGAGCGCACACGTAGGTGTTTAACTTTCAAACAGGATCTTGATAGTTTGAAGCTAAATGTTAAGAGACAAAACTACAGCTATGTTACTAATGTTTCAACAAATTCTGTTCTCTTTTAGTGCGCTTGATACCCTTAACAACACAAGGTAAGACATTAACCTACCAGACTGTTTGAATAAACAAGGTCTAAATTATCAAATAGGACCATAACCTTTCTTGAGACACTTACTTTTTCTGTTACATGTTGAAGAGTGTATGAGCCAGCTTGGGCATCCATAACAAAATGCTAGACTGCATGGTCTAAGCAGCAAATATTTACATACCTATAACTCTAGTGAACAGAAGCCAGATTTTGTGCAGCAGGCCTGTAATCCCAGTTGCTTGGGAGGCTGAGGAGGAGGATCATGAGTTCTATGCCAATCTGGCCAATTTAGTGAGACCCTGAATCATAATTAAAAAAAAAAGTATAAAGGTTAGGCAAGATGACTCCATAGGTTAAAGCGCTTGCCATCAAGCCTGACAGCCTTAGTTCAAGCTCCAGTGTTGACTGAATGGAAGGAGAGAACTGACTTCTCCAGATTGTCCTCTCATCTCCACATGTAAGATGTGGCAGGTGTGTGCTCTGCCCCAAACAAATGAAAACAAATACAATAACAAAATATCAGTATTTGCCTAGTATCTGCAAGATCCTACCTTTAATCTCTAGCACTGCTCAAAATAGTCTGGATAATAAGAAGTTTAAGAGCAAGACAAGATGGCAGCCAATTCTTGGGGAAGGGTCTGTACTCATCTTCTCATTGTGTTCTTACATGGCAGAGAGAAAATCAGTTCTCTTTCTCATGCCTCCTTTTGTAAAGGCTAATTTCATTTGAGTGACCCACTTTCATGACATCATCTTCAAAAGCCCCAATTGCAAATTCTACCATATTGAGTGTTAGGGCTTCACTAGACGACAGCGTTTGGGAGGAACCAACACATTCAGTCCATACCAAATAGCCATTTAACATTCAGTGACCATATTGTTGGCTTAGAGTTAATTCTAAACTCAATGGTACATAACCCTCTTGATTTCCTTGGAAACCATATAGGTTTTTTGTTTGGTTGGTTTTGGTTTTTGGCAAAAGGAGGGCTTATTCTATGTTCTCAACAATCTTTCAGCTCCAAAAAGTGGTCCACGGAACCTTCAGGTGTACAATGCCACATCTAACAGCTTGACTGTTAAGTGGGATCCTGCTAGTGGTCGTGTGCAGAAATACAGAATCACGCATCAACCTTCCACAGGAGAAGGCAGTGAACAAACGGTAATTCATTTTGTGAATATTTAAGTTGGAAATATTCTGCCTATTGTTCTTCAGCTATTTCCCCTGAGTGTTTATAATATTAACCTTGTTAGGGATGTAGGATTTCCTGTTCTGTATAGAATCATTTGAGCCTCTGTGGAGTGCATGATGGAGATATGCAGGATGCTCTGGTGAGACCTGATAGTTGTTCTTCATAGTAAGTACACATTAGTCATGTGCCCAAGTAGCATGATGATATCTAGAATGTTTTTGAGTCTATGCAGATATTCAATATTTCTGATTATATCAGATCTATTTTTTCCCGATCTAGAAGCCCATTGACCTAATTAAAAATATTTACAAAATGGAGGTCTGTAGTTGGTAATTTTTACTCTTTGTTCTTTACTCTTTGGGGGCCTACCACTAAGCTCCCAAATAAATACACAGAGATTTATTATTACTTATAAATGCTTGGCCTTATCCTGGCATATTTCTAGCCAACTTTTCTTAACTTAAATTATCCAGTATGCCTTATGTACCTGGGTTTTTACCTTTTTCTATTTCTGTATATCTTTTACTTCTTTCTTATTCCATGTCTGGCTATGTGCCTGGCCCCTAGTACCTTCTTTCCTTCTCCTTTTCTCCTCCCTTTTCTCTTCTTCTCTTATATTTATTCTCTCTACCTGCCAGCCCTGCCTATTTCTCTCTCCTACATAGCTATTGGCCATTCAGATTTTTATTAGACCAATCAGGTATTTTAGGTAGGCAAAGTAACTCAGCTTCACAGATTTAAACAAATACAGCATAAAAGAATGCAACATATCTTTGCATCATTACACAAATATTCCACAGAATGAAAGAATGTAACACATCTTCAACTAATATTCCACAACAGAGGTCCTTGCAAAAGATAACACTGGGAGCTCAGCTGTCATCTTTAACATCCTAGACCTCCCTTATTTAATAGAACCTTTGTCTGTTCCTCTTACTTAATTTAGCTGCTTGTCTGGGATTCCTCCAGCTTTGCCTTTTATGAGGTGCACTTTATCCTAAGTCAGGAAGCATCATAATTTTATATAGATATGGTTATATTTTCTGATTTATTTTCAAATGTCTTTTTTTTGGTGAGCTCTAGAACTTTGCTGGCTTTTGGCAGGGGCATAGGCTATATTATTTCCTCATATAATTTCATAGGGAAACAATTTTTGAATTTTTAATCACTAAATGTGTTAAGATCAAGCAAATAGATTATATCTCTCACCAGTTTAGAAAGTTAGTAGAGTTGAGGTTGGCAGTGGATAAATGTGTGTAATAAGGGTGCTGGCAAATGAACATAGCTAGACCACATATGCGCCAGTCCCATTTGAATACCCATCTATGAAATAATCAAAGCAACACATCGCTAATTCTGGGCTTGTTTTGGAAAGTTGGATGGGAGATATAAGTAGACACCCATTTCCTCCCTTATAAGATTAGTTCTCCTAAAGAAGTCCTTCCAACCTGCTACTTGTCAAAGTTTTATAAACATGGCTTCTACCTGTATTCATCTCTTTCTCCCATAACCTCTGATAGTAGATGGTTTGAAATGAGCTACTGTAACTCAGTTTCTTCATACTGAAGATGACTACAACGATCCACAGTCATGTTCCTCCCCCTACCCCCACCCCTGCCTAGAACTCAGACTGAGTGAATGGGTGCTAAGTTGGAAACATCTGTTAGTGCTAATACATCCAGCCATGTTCATGAGCACGCACTGTGGGCAGCATGCCATTTTCATGTGATTTTAATTACTATGGCATAAACATCTGAATTCAGTAGACTGTTAACAAATCGTACAAATTTTCTTTCAACAAGATAGCAAGACAGCCTTGAGCAATGACTGAAAAAACTTCAGACTCCATAATTGGGGGAAATTGAGACACTTCATACCTCATGGCTTGTATCATGGAGATCACTGGGAACCCCTGCCTGAGTGTGGCTTGGCGAAGGATCCCGACACGTCGTTCACACAGCTAATGCTGTTAGAATGACAGTGTTTGGGGGAAACACCAAGAGCTTTAGATCCGTTGCCGAATCATTTTAATGTGTTTCTAGAGCAAATATAAAACATCTGTAAAATAGCAAGAATAATACTGAATGGTGAGGAGCCTCTAAAATTATGCAGTTCTTTGGTATCTTAAAGACCCTTTGTAAGTCATTTATGGTTAATGCTGTGTTTTTGGGAAGAGTTCTGTGAAATGTGTTTTGGATGAAATTTTGCAGTTCTGGCTGCTAGCAAGTTGAAATATCTTTTTGAGGTCTCCAGTTTAAAGCTTGGAATTCTTTTCATGACTCAAGATACATATTCTACATTTAAAATTATGCCGTGATATATATTTTAAGACTTCATTGTGGGACATGGTTCCAGAACTTGGCAAGGGTCTCAAATAGTTCCCCCAGAGAAAGAGCTGTGTTTAATAAACTGGTGAGTTGCAAAGAGTAAGGCTGATGCTTACCAAGAAGTGTTTTCCTGAAGACCACAGTAGGAGGACGGCAGAACAGCGTGGTCCTGCAGAAACTGAAGCCTGACACTCCGTACACTATCACCGTGTCCTCCCAGTATCCAGACGGTGAAGGAGGCCGAATGACCGGAAGGGGCAAGACGAGTGAGTGCAGCTTCTTAATAATCACCATGAATGAAATCATATCTTCTAGAAACACTGAGAAAACAGAATGTCTTACTGATTTTTCAAAAGTTTAAGTTTAAGAAGTTTTAAGAACATTTTAAATTGAAAAAGAATTACATCACCTCTTGCTCCCTTTCTCCTTCTAGCCCAGCGTCCTTTACCTCAAACCCTACCCACCAACCCACCACCCCTCCCTACTGTCAAGCCTGCCCCCCCCCTCCCTGTCTCTTTGAGACAGATTCTGTCTACATAACTCTGGCTATCCTGGAACTCACCATGTAGTCCAGGCTAGCTTTCAACTCACAGAGATCCAACTACCTCTGCCTTGTAAGTGCTAGGATTAAAGGCGCGCACTACCTGGCAATAGCCTCTTTTTCTTTGATTGTGTTTGTTGCGCGCACGCATGGTGTGTGTGTGTGTGTGTGTGTGTGTGTGTGTACACAAGTATATGTAGATACAACCAGTTCAGTCCATTTTTGCTGTTTGTATGTATATAGTTTCAAGGCTGGCCACCCTGCATTGAAAAACGAATTAAAAAAGACTCAATTAAAAATCCCTGAGAGAGGCTAATTCTCCTCCCTGAAGTCAATCATTGTTTGTAGTTCTTTGTCTAGGGGTAGGACCCCATGAAAATATTCTCATTCCATGTCTAAATGCCCATCGATATCACTACTGTTCTGATCTTGTTTATGCAGCTGTTTTTAGGAGAGACTGTTTCACTGCAGACTTCCTGATATTCTGGCTCTTACAGTCTCTCTGCCCTCTCCTCCATGATGTTCTCTGAGCCATAGATGAATCTTTTAAGACGGTAGTTGTTGTTTTTAATGTTCTTGTTTTTTAACTATGTCTTTATTTGTGTAAACAAAATGTTATTTTCTACCAGGATTAAAAGAAAAGTTCAGGGAACCAAAATGTCTGGCAGATAGATGAGACACACATACCACAGATGTGCTAACCTTTTATTTCTTTAATTATTATTTTAACAAATATCTGTAGGGTGTCTGCTATGTTCTAGGTGGGCTAAAGATATTGTTTAACCCGTGTTTCAGATATATTTGCTAGTTAGAGCACCACTACAGTGTACTTCCTGTGTATTTCAGAACCTCTGAATACTGTGAGGAACTTGAGAGTCTATGATCCTTCTACCAGCACCTTGAGTGTTCGCTGGGACCATGCAGAGGGCAATCCTCGCCAGTACAAACTCTTCTATGCCCCAACAGCAGGTGGTCCAGAAGAACTGGTAATTATTATTATTATTTTTGAGACAGAGTCTCTCTATGTATCCCTCGCTGTCTTGGAACTTGCTATGTAGACCAGGCTGGCCTCCAACTCACTCCTAAGTGGAAAATGCTAGTCTGTTTAAACTTTAGGTGATTGGTTTTTAAAAGGAAATTGGGAAGAGTTAAGTTGTTTAAAAGGGAAGAATTTATATTAATGCAAAGGAATTGATAGAGGACCCATACTTGGTGCTTTGGAGTCTAGGGAGTAGGAAGACCATGGTTTGGGTGCTGATTGAAGTAGGAGATATAGGGACACACTATATAAAGAGAAGTCTTCATGACTTCTCGCAATCACCTTGAGGTGGTTGGTATTATATTGTAGCTGGAGTTTTCTCCAGTCCTGCCCAGCACCATGGACCCTGCAATTACTTATAAACTAATCACTCAGAAACTTATATTAATTAAGTTAGCTGGACCATTAGCTCAGGTCTACCATTGACTAGCTCTTACACTTAACTCAGCCCATTTCTGTTAATCTATATGTTGCCATGTGTTCCGTGGCTTTACCTGTTGCCTTTACATGTTGTTCCCTGGATGGTAGGTTGGTGTCTCCCCTAGACTTCCACCTCCCAGCCTCTCTTCTCTGTTTGTCCTGCCTATCCTATACTTCTTGCCTGGCTACTGGCCTATCAGCATTTTATTTATCAATTAATCATAGCAACATAAATTCACAACATACAGGATATCCCATAGCATTATATTACTTGTAGAATTAGCTCCTTTATCATTTTCAAATTCAATGCTCTGTGTTTTACTATAATCTTTAGGTACCAATCCCTGGAAATACCAACTATGCCATTCTTAGGAACCTGCAGCCAGATACTCCATACACTGTCACAGTGGTTCCTGTCTATACAGAAGGTGATGGCGGACGCACATCAGACACTGGAAGGACATGTAAGTCAAAAGCAGGAGAATTAACTTTTCATTATAGACATTGCTCTGCCTGGTAAAGGTCTCATTGGTCGTGAAAGAAAATTTTTAAAAAGGCCAGAATGAGAAGATTAAAAACATCAAAATGACCTATAGTTCACATTTCCAACACCAACTATTAACCTATTGGATAAAGTAACCTTTAAATGGCATTACTTTGAAATTATAATTTCAGAATCTATCAATGTATATCATATTAATCCTTGTGTGATCTTGGTTATTCTCTTTCACTGACAAAAACATATGGGGCTGTGCTTTGCATCTTGTAAGTTTGAATGAAGCTTGGTTTTGTCATTGTATTTTATAGTGTAGGTTGTTGAAACCTGTTTGCTTTATTACTTGGTTGTGGATTTCTCTGGGTTGCTGCTGAAGTGCTTTTGGTATTAAGAACCTGTGTGCTTTCATTCACTATTAATGTAGATAAATTAGTTTAAATGCTTTTATTGTTCCTCTCTGGATATTGCTTAGGCTTTTGTGCACACTTATAAATATCTTCCTGACTTTTAAAACATACTTGCAGCTGGTTGGAGGGGAACAAGCATGGGTAGCTTCCTGGGCGGGGAGGGAGATCAGGGGTCTAGAGAGATGATGCTGTTGATTACGCTAGAGTTTGGGGTTAGTATGCCAATTTAATTTTCTAAATTTTATTGGTGGACGTTGATTGAGAACTGACTTGTCTCTTCGTTGGTCTTTTTTTTTTTTTTTTAAATCACAGAAGATATTCCACAGCCAGTGTTGAATAATGCAGGAATGAATGATTGAAAGCAGCTCACTGAATCTGATAGGCTCCATATCTTTCTGTTGGTCAGAAGGCGGGCTATATAAAATCTTTCCTCTGGCCCCATTACTTTACTGGAAACTCAGCTACTTTTCTGTTTCCTTTCCCTAGTTCCACGTCCTTTTAAGGCCAGCCCAACCTTGTTGCTCATACTCACTTATTTTTATTGAAAGCAACATTGACTCCATGTTGGCAAAGGCTAACTTTGACTAACTATGTGTTTGGAGAGTTTTATTGTGCTTTCATGTGTAGATAGCAGCATAAAGTGGATAGGATTTTATCCTATTAGAGAGTGTAACTTGTGGAAAAGTGATGAAAAGCTTGACATGTATAAACAGACATGAGAAATAGTCATTGGCTTTCCTTTCCTCAGTGGTGAGAGGACTGGCAAGAAATATCCAAGTGTATAACCCTACGCCCAACAGCCTTGATGTCCGCTGGGACCCTGCTCCAGGCCCAGTACAGCAGTACCGCATTGTATACTCTCCTGTGGCTGGCACAAGACCCTCAGAATCTGTAAGTAATTTCATCATCTTAGAGCTCAGCAAAGAATCTTGTAGATGGCTAGGAACAATAAGCCAATTATTGCTGTTACTGCCTCTCATGGAGATTATACTTCCTGATTATTATAGTTGCATGTTTGAGTAACATTTAGGAGCCTTTAAGAATATAGTCCACAAATATGCTATTGTATAACATTTAAATTATTGTGTTTGATGAGTTAAGACAAGTATATTAATTATAAGTTTTCTCAGAAAAGAACTTGGAGGAAATGCAAATTGGCTAAGTTAATAATAAGAGATGCATACCATTTCTAGAACTTTCAATAATAGATACGTTGGGAAAGTTCACATGTCCTTGCTATGAATATATGTTAAGTTAACCTTTATTGGTTCTTACAAATTACAATGTCTCTTCAGTATTTCATTCAAGTGCTAGCCAGACTATTTAACTTCTGAGACCAGATGAAATCATGCATGTTTGGGATGATATGGTTATAGACTTGCAGTCATCTTCCCGATACAATTCCAGTTCTGTTTTGTGAATAGGCCAATAACATACAAATCAGAAATTACTTATGTGAATAATAATAGCATTACAACACTGAAGGGGAAATAAATTTATGCAATGACAAGTCTGTAAAAGTGAGCAATGGTGAGCAAAAATAAGAAAGTGATAAGCAATGAGTGTATTCTGCAGTAGCATTGATTTTAATGCCCCTGTATTTGATATGACATATTCACACAACTTTACCCTTATCCAAAATTTCTGTCTTAACAGTAAATCTCTCTGGCACTGGCATGGGATCCCTTCTCTCATATGTACGTGACATTCAGGATCTACTCTGAGCAAATGTGCATCCTAGATATTCCATTTACAAGTCTTTATGAGCAATATAAATTGGAGATAAGAAGCAAATAAGGGCATTTCTGAGAATAACTTGCATCTAATAATGTGCTAGAGGCAGATCTTGCAGAGGAGCACACTTGGCTTCTAACGTGCCTGGGCTCAGCCTTTCACGATAAATACTATTATGCTGACTAACTGAAGACCTGGCAAGTATCTGGGTGGCTGTCAGACAGACTTTGGCATGTTTTCTCTCCTTTAGATTGTTGTGCCAGGGAATACCCGCACGGTGCATCTGGAGAGGCTGATTCCTGACACACCCTATTCTGTGAACATTGTGGCTCTCTACTCAGATGGAGAGGGGAATCCCAGCCCCAGCCAGGGCCGAACACGTGAGGCAAAAACCCCTTTTCCACTTTATCTCTTGTCATTGAGTGAGGAGTGATTGGTGGGTGGTGAGTGAGGGATGTCAAGGACTCTTGTGTAGGGCAGGGTAGCCTCTGCATGTAATTCTGCCTGGGATCTCCCACATTTACATTTCAGGCTCAGGCTATGTGTCCACAACCATCTCTTCCACTGGATGAATTTAATTTCACCATTTAAAAAAATATGGGCTCTAAATGAAAGAGGGTTTTCCTTTTTTGTCCCTCTTCCTTTTTAATGCAGTGGATTTTCTCACTAAACAGGCACTTTGGAAATGTGAAGGCTTAGTCTCTCTATTTCATTAAATGGAGGATGTTATAGTGGCTAAAAGGATCCCTTTCTTTCCCAATCTGCATATTTAGGCTCAAACCTAGCTCTGTTTTGTTGGAAGATCAGCTTGTAACTATAGCTTTGACATGTAGCATGCTATGCTGTGTGATGCCACATTAAAACCACAGAAGAATGTGTACTGTATCACAGGGGAGTAAGCGTCGTGAACGGTGAAGCTCTCATAAGCACTTTCTGTAAACTGCCCTGGGAAATGCTGTCAGGCAAGCAGCAAACTCAACTGTATTTTCTTTAGTTCCACGAAGTGGTCCAAGGAATCTACGTGTCTTTGGGGAGACAACCAACAGCCTTTCTGTAGCCTGGGACCATGCCGATGGGCCAGTTCAGCAATACAGGATCATCTACTCTCCTACTGTTGGTGATCCAATTGATGAATATGTACGTATAATACCCATTTATTGTCATTAAAAATCATTCTTCTAAGAAGAATTAATTAAGCAACTAAGCTATTACTGAGTCCTTGGATCTTGTTTGTCAGAGTTTACATAGTTTTCTCTGATGTAATATGTGGGACAACATGATTTGGGTATCATTTCTATTATAAGGACTGATTGAAAAGCTGTCTTGTTTTATATTTCTAACTGCCTACTTACATTAAAAGGTCTACTGTAACATGCTGTATATTAATTTGTAACATCCAAATTAATGTTCAGATGATGGGATTATTCCAACCTTACCTGTCAACTCTAATTCCTCTGCATGGTCTCCCCTTATTAGCTCAGTCCCAGTCTCCATTTTCTCTAAACTCACATTTTTTTTTTCTGTACTCTTGCTTTGGAACGTATGCAATCTCCTGTTAGTTAGTTCTAAGATAACTTTCTCCATTTCTCCCTTCCTTCCTCTTTCCACCCCCTTTAACTTTGATTCTCTGACTAAGAATTGAACGCAGGACTTTGGGCATGAGAAAAAATCTCTCTCCCAGTGACTTATATCACGAGTCTCTCCAAAGTCTTTGCAGTGGCACATTGTGTCTCCCTGGACACAGGCTCAAGTTTTTCCCTCTTCCTTTGTGTGGTTCTGAGGATCTACCAGGGCCTTGTGTGTGTTAGTCAAGCACTCTGCCCTGGGGCCACCATATTTAGCCCCTCAAGTTTCTCAGATTTTCATTATAGCTGGAAAACCATGCACACTGACACTTACTGATTGGTTTCTGTGATAAGCTCCTAGATTACCTCAAATGGTGATTGTAAAGTAGTTAGATTTGTGGTTTGCAGCCCTTTCACCATGTATATCCTCTTAGAATCTTTCTTCTTCCATACACTTATTTCATGTGGTGAAATATTTAATCTTGTTTTAGACACAGCAATTTTTAATTGAAGTCCTATTTTATTAATAAGAAATGGGTAATTGTCAATTAGAATTTTAAGAATAAAAATGAGATAAATGATTTTTTTTTCCGAGACAGGGGTTCTCTGTGTAGCTTTGCGCCTTTCCTGGATCTTGCTCTGTAGACCAGGCTGGCCTCCAACTCACAAAGATCTGCCTGCCTCTGTCTCCTGAGTGCTGGGGTTAAAGGCATGTGCCACCACCGCCTGGTGAGATAAATGATTTTACTACTCATGTTTAATGTTTTTTCTTCCTCGCTGGGAAAAAAATGTTCCCATGCTTTCTGAAAACATTGAAAATATGATTTCTTTTAGCACTTCACTGGTTGTAGTTAGGGGATTCCAGGCCAGGAGGCTTAGCCACGGTGTTTGTACAAGACTGAAGTGAGGTTAAGCCATGACTGGTCCATTCATCTTTGAGGAGGGAGTCTAATGCATTTTCCATTTCCTTTTTTTCTAACCTACACTTAATTAGTATCAACTAAACTAATATTCTTGAGGGTGGGAAACTGTCCATTTTTGCTGATTAATGGGCATCTGGTCCACAGCATGTCCTCCACCTAGAAATGTGATGTGCTATGATGAAAGATGAGGCAGACAAAATCAGCCATGGTAGGCTCAGTGATGCACTCCAGGATGTGTTACTGTCTTTAGTGTTCATACTTTCCTCCAGCGATGTTTTGTTACATGACTGCTTATTGGCTGGTTTGGGATTTGAGCCCAGGTCTCTCCAGCCTTAAACTATTCTCCCAAGCTGTGTAGAGGCAGGCTAGATAAATTTGCCTTTCTCAGAGCATTTTGAAAGAAAAGGAAAGCATAAAGAATCATTTTTGTTCACAGGACTATATAAAAACAGCATAGGCTGTTTGATCTAGGTGTTTTCTTATTGGAAATAAATGTATAATTGAACTTTCCTTACAGACCACAGTCCCAGGCAGGAGAAACAATGTAATATTGCAACCCTTGCAACCGGACACTCCATATAAAATTACTGTCATTGCCATTTATGAGGATGGAGATGGTGGTCATCTGACTGGAAATGGAAGGACTGGTCAGTATGTTCATGATTTTTCCTTCTTTGGAGTGCTCATGCTTTAACACCACTATACCATTTACAACTGTGAATTTTTGTCTTCACCAGTGCATCTTGTCCACTACATTAATAACCCATATCATAGTCTATGTTAGACACTGAATTTTGTTACAATGATGACATGAGGGTATAATTTATTTCTTAACCTTTTAAAGGTATAATAAGAGGAGAAAGAGGGTGACAAGGATCTACATATTTCCCTTTGCTTGAGATCATTTTATTTTTCTTTATAGTGTGCTCTGAGTAATGCATGGTGTCAGGCAAGGCTGTAGTTGTAACTTAATGTAGTACCAGCTAGACATCCTCCGTTATGATTGAGTCCCAACACACAAATAAAGAAGCAAAATGATTATGAGTCATCTTCCTAAAAATGTAGCTTAAAATTATCACTTCAGATAATCTACAGAGAGTAACCAATGTTCTGGCCCACTCTGTATTGGTAGCAATTTCATGAGGCTTAAAGATTCTCTAGTTTTTTTTTTTTTAATTACCTGAAAACCTTTTAAAAAAGTGCTTACTTGGGAGCCTTTTCCAGAGGAGCCAATGCACTTGGCTTGAGGTGTGGCCTGTGGCTCTTCTGATGTGTAACAGCTAAGGTTGAGAAGCCATTGGTTCCCACAAGGCAGGCTGGGCTCCAGTTCTGTAAATACTGACATGGTGTGTTCTTACTCCATTCAGAAAATCTCCTTAGTTACATAGTTCAAAGTCTTTTTGGGTTTAAATGTTATTGACCACATTAGAGAATTTGTGAAGAGTAACACTGGGACACTTCTAACAGAAAAACTGACTAGAGTTGATTCAAGTTCGTGTCTACAGCATGGAAATCTGTGTTATTTATGGATGCTCTAGTGACTAGATGTTTCTAGCTTAGCAACTCACTTTCCTACTTTCTCATATTTAAAATATATTTTGATAACTTTCTGGGGAAAATGGAGTACTCCAGAATTTTGGGCTTACCAAAATGTTAAATAAACTTTGAATTCTCTAGGAAGGGTCAAAGCCATGTCTAATTTCCCTCATGGAAACAAAGTTTTTATGTTGGATTAATAATTTCTTTAATGCAGTAGGCAATAACTCAATGACTGTGTAGAATACCACCTAAACAGCACTGATTTTCCAAGTTACGCATTTTGGGTAAGATTATAGGTTTGGGGCAAAATCTCTGGCTGACTGAGACTCTAGGCTGTGAGGAGGACAGAGAGGGTAGGGACAGAATGTGACTTTAGTCACCCTTTTGCTGGTCTTTTGTGAATATTATATCTTATTTATGTAAGGAAGTATCTACCAGATAGTCTCTAATGTACCTCTGGTTCTAATACTGTGTGTGGTACATACATTGCAAAGAAGATTCTGAGACCTCTTTAATTGTCTTCAATTTGGAGCCTTATTGCACACCACCTCTGGACTTTGCTACTGAGATCTTCTGAACATAATCCATTTTAGTGTCCATTTGAATTGCTGTTTGAATTTGAAAAACTGCAAAGTTTTCTTTGGAACTTGACAATGGCTTTCTGGATAAAGAAACTATAGGCTATTAGAAATTAATCTGTTCTCACAGAAATGTCCTAACAAGGCAGTGACGTTTGCCAATGTGTGTTTGCAGTGGGATTGCTTCCTCCTCAGAACATACACATCTCTGATGAATGGTATACAAGGTTCAGAGTGTCCTGGGACCCTTCACCCTCACCAGTTCTTGGATATAAAATTGTGTACAAGCCAGTGGGTAAGGAATCACATTTATCATAATAGGAATATGTTGGTAAGTTATTTACATTGGATTTACTATTGGATTCTCCTGTAAACACATCAAGACCTTTTATACTAGAGGTACCATTTCCAGAAACAGTATTCAATTCATCAGCCTAAAGTATCATTATTACTCTGGGTGTGCATGAGGAAATTTTTACAATTGAAAATCTTGATCTGTGGCCATTCTCTAATGGATGCCCCCACACTTTAGAGTATATAGTCCGCACAAATTGGATTCAATGGGCTACTAAACCTAAAAGAATACACAGTGTTTAGAGAGGGTGGGGTAGTAGAGGTAGATCTGGGAGGAGTTAGGGGAAGAGTGGAAATGAGTACGATTAAAATACATTGTGTGAAATTCTCAAACAATAATACAAATATTATATATAAAAGAGAAAAATATAAATATAAAAGAGAGGGGAGACCTTGCCTTGGACAAAGTGGGAGTGGGGGGTGGTTTGGGGGAGAGGGCTGGGGAGTGGGAGGAGGGAGGACTGGGGAATCCGTGGCTGATACATGAAATTAGGTTAATTATAAAATAAGAATACTATAAAAAAGAATTAGAGGAATATAACAAAATCAAGCAAATTTTCCATCAAATAAATTTGTCTAAGTCCTGAATTTAATTTTATTGGAAAATGTCATCATACCAATCACAGTTGATATATAAAATAAAATAAATAAAAGAGAAAAATTTTTATCTGGTACATAAAGTTGAACAGATTGAAGATGCTTACATTCAGGCATCATCTATGTTGTTATGATCATGAAATAATGAATATTAACCCCATGTAAACGTGTATATTTTTCCTATGGCACTAAAATTTTATTCTGTTCAAAGCATAGGTTTTTATGCACTGTGGTTTGTCCAGGCTTGCTTTCAACTCCCCAGTGAGATTTTCAGCTAAATCACCACCTCCTTGAAAAAAACAATTTGATGTCTTTGTATATTCTGTCTGTCTGTGTCCAGTCTAGTTTCCTTGGGCATCTTCCATGTGCCCTGGGAGACTGTGAACAATACAAAGGTGAGAAATCAGGAGAAAGCAAATGTGAAGCTGTGCCAGAGACAGACAGAGAATCCGAAGTATGAAGGGGTTTTGATAATTGAGGGCCTCAAGTAAATAATAAATGTGGAGTGTGGGCCAAGACAGACATTCTTAGATCATTGCTACAACAAATACAAATGTTAGCTGAGTCTTTAGTCTGTGGAAAGCGCTATTCTGGCTGGCAAACAAGGCTTTAAATAAAAGGAGAGAATGGGTTCACTAAGGGGACACTGATCCATGCTGACCTTATTCTCTATACCACTGTGCACTGCTTTGAGGATAAGACTTCGGACTTTAGACTGTGCTTGCAGGTTCCTAGTCACTGCACAATGTGGCATGTCTATAGTAAAAAGTGCCTAAAGGACTATTGGAATTCAGGTGTTAAAATCCTACCATTTGATTTTTCAAATTAATATGTTTAATCTTGAGCAAAAACTGAAGCTAGGGATCATGTAATTCTGTGTCCTTTTGTTGTTATTAAAGGTTCCAATGAGCCCATGGAAGCCTTTGTTGGAGAAGTGACATCATACACATTACACAATCTCAATCCCAGCACTACCTATGATGTCAGTGTTTATGCTCAGTATGACTCTGGACTCAGTATTCCCCTCACAGATCAAGGCACCACATGTGAGTTGTACATCACTTTGTGATTATAAGAAATGGTAGAGTAAAACTTTCCAGGCCATCTTTTTGGAATTTTACTTTTCCCTAATGTACATATTTTCTGCAGTATCAAATTGGTAGACCATTTTGTGTACAGTTAAAACATCTATATAAATCTCTAAGCAACTTAGATTATATGCATGTATATAGGAGGAGGAAGTGATATTTATTTGATATAGAATATTATATTTTGATATTTAAAATATTGAAGTTATACAATATCATTTAACTATGTATTGTTGTGTTGCTTTTTTTTTTGTCTAACATTGGATGTTAACACACTTGCATTTGTTGACATAATCTGATAGAAATACCAAATCAGTGATTTATCTCTCAGGTTTTATTGTCCCCAAGCTTTTTTTGATAAGTATTATAGGATTCAAGAGCTAGTATTTCAGAAAACTTTATTGTTATTTTGTAAATGACACTCACATTTTCAGGGCCTATACGATTTCTTTTCCTTGAAAATTACTGATGGAAGCCAGGTATAGTGGTGCACGCCTATAATCCCAGCACTTGGGAGGCAGAGGCAGGGAGATCTCTCTGAGTTTGAGCCAGCCTGGTCTACAGAGTGAATTCCAGGACAGCAAGAGCTATGTAGTGAGACTCTGTTTCAAGGAAAAAAGAAAAGAAAAGAAAACCACTGGTGGATGATTTTGTCTCTGCCACATTTTCATACATGTTTGATGTAAGTCTCTCATAACAAGACACAGTGAGATATCAAGCATTTATTTTCATTTTCTTTTATTGTGGATACTTGAACATTGTATTACAGTCAACAGTATGCTTTTTTCCCCCTTTAGTATACAAAAGGAATCTATTTTTTTCTTCTGTAGTGTACTTAAACGTGACAGATCTGAAAACTTACCAGGTTGGATGGGATACGTTCTGTGTCAAATGGTCACCTCACCGGGCAGCTACTTCCTACAGGCTGAAACTGAGTCCTGCGGATGGTATGTGTACAAGAAAACAGACTGAGCCTGGAGTCGAAACATCTCACCCTGCAGCCCTGCAGAATTTGTAGATAAACCATCATGTAACACGGCCTTAGAGATAATGGATGATAACCCTTGCATTTCCCCCTGTTGTCACAATCAGGAACCAGAGGACAAGAAATCACAGTGCGAGGATCAGAAACCAGCCACTGCTTCACCGGCCTCTCCCCAGAGGCTGAGTACGGCGTTACTGTTTTTGTGCAGACACCAAATCTGGAGGGGCCTGGTGTCCCCATCAAAGAACAGACCAGTAAGCTCCAAGTCACCTGGAGAGTAGAGCCAGAGGTGTACTGATACCTGTGCAGGCCTTTCTTCCCTGGGGTAGCAATACTAGGGTGATGGTTTCCAGAAGCAGAGCATGTGGCTAGTTCAGGACCTATGTCTGTAGCAACTGTCTTTATTGGTGGTATTTTAAGGAAAGGGCTTTGGAAAAGAGACATGGTCCTGATGATAGTGAGCAGATGAACACATTACTCATGTGGCCTCTCTGAAGGTCGCAGGTCCTCCCTCTGAACCTCTGCTTTCTGTAGTGTAGTTGATCTGAGAGCTGACTGGGGATACAGACTCTAGATAGAATGGAATCACCCTTCAGTCATTGCCAGTGGGCCGGACCTCTGCTTTCTAAGTCTTGAATCTTAATGGGTTAGAGTACTCCTTTCCTTTGTGGGATAGGGAATGGGCACATGTTATGTTTTTCTAACTATGTCTTTGGAATTCTAGCTGTAAAACCGACAGAAGCTCCTACAGAACCACCCACACCTTCTCCCCCTCCCACTATTCCACCTGCTCGCGATGGTAAGTGAAGCTAATCTTAAAAAGTCAGCCTGAAGGGATCCTAGAATTATGCCACAGACACGCAACCTACAGCTGATTCAGAACACTCTGATACTATTTCTGTTGAGGAAGTTTTACAGAGGAAAACAGGATTACCAGTTACTTGTTCCTCTTTTTCTAGGCACATTTTGGGGTGAATCAAATCAGTCATAAACTAACCCAGGCCTTTCGCTGGGACTCTGTTTCCTAAGTTTTGCAGCAGAAGATCTAACAGGACCTTCCATCTTCCACAGCCACACTTCCACAGCCCTTTTCTCTGGCATCAACAGGCACTGTGATCCTTTTTGGCTATATCTCAAACCTAATCACTTAGGCCTCTGACTTTAGAATTCCTGGCTTCTGAACTGAGAAGAGCCCCAGATGACACAAAGCTAAAAATATTTCCATTCATCAAAATCTGAGACTCAATTGTCAGTTGCAGTGAACTGGTAAAAACACACTGAGCTATTATTAACACTGCTGTCTCAGTAATTTGGGGGCATTTTCTTTTCTTTTCTTTTCTTTTCTTTTCTTTTCTTTTTTTTTTTTTTAAGTGTTGCATCAAGTTCAGTTCAAGCAAAACAATTGCTGGTTTATTCTTTCCCACATTTTGGATTTTAGAAAACATGTAAATTTTTCAAAGTTTTTTTTTTTCATATTATAAGGATCTAGGTGGTTGGACCCTTATTAAAACTGCTATATAACTAAATTTAAACACTTAAAGCTGGGTGTGGTGGTATATGCCTTTAATCCCAGCACTCAGGAGGTAGAGGCAGGCAGATCTCTGTGAGTTTGAGGCCAGCTTGGTCTATAGAATGAGTTTCAGGACAACCAGGGCTACACAGAAAAATCCTGTCTTGAAAAACCAAAAAAGCAAATGAAACAAAAAATTAAGATATAATATTTAAAAGGTAAAATAAGGGCTCTCTTCAAATTAGACTGCTGAAAAAAATCATGGCTTCAGGCATGTTAAGTTTTTAAAAAGATAGCTTTTTTTCCCAGGGACATCTTGGATTCACAGCACATAGAGCAGAAAGCACACTTACCATCTTCTCCTGGTCCCTACCCTTCTCTCCATCTGTCACTCTCATGACCAGACTGATGCATTTGTAACAATGGTTGGAGCTCCATTCACATGTTATTACCATCCACAGCCCATAATTTACCTTCCAACTTGCTCTTGAAGTTAGATTTTATATGTTAAGTTTGGATGAACTAAGTTTTTCTGAACATTGCCTTAGAACTTGGTTTTTTAAGGTTGCAAATCCAAAATAAGCCCAATTTAAGATTTTATCTTTTTCTTCATTCTTTCCCTACTTATGGTTCTGATACTCTGATTTGAAAGTAGAGACATTTTATTTTGTGCTAAATATTTGATAATTATATTGAAAAATCCCCAGACCCAGGGATGGCCTATATTTAGCTTCGGATATTACTGCATTTCATTTGATTCCCTTCATTTATTCTTTGAAGCAGCTTGCAGAATTGCATGTGGCAAGATGATATCATCGCAGAATGAATCTAGTCACTGTATCCCAGAACCAAAACTGAGTGTCACTTAGACCAACGCTTTTCAACTTTATTGTACATTTGCACCATTTGAGTAGTGAGGTTTTATTTGCATTTCAATTACATAGTGCCAAGTGCTGAGAAAATTAAGGAGATTTGGGTGTTCCTTTTTTTTTTTTTCAGTGTGCAAAGGGGCCAAGGCAGATATTGTGTTCTTGACGGATGCCTCTTGGAGTATTGGAGATGACAATTTTAACAAAGTTGTAAAATTTATCTTTAATACTGTGGGGGCCTTTGATGAAGTCAACCCTGGTGGGATTCAGGTGAGTGTTGCATCACCAGTGACGGCTTGTTTGTAGTGTCTACTATTTTCTTATTTGTAATGTGTACTATTTTCTTTCAACTCTATTAAGGGAGAAAGCCATTTCCTCGTAAACTCTGTCTTTTTATCTTTGTGGTTTGCTACATCCATGACTTGTGTCTTTGGGAAGGAACTTGGTGCTTGGGGCAAACAAATAGTAAAGCAAATGTTCCTGTAGCTTTCCCCTTTGTCTAGATGATAGTCCTTTAGCTTTCCCCTTTGTCTAGATGATATTCCTTTAGCTTTCCCCTTTGTCTAGATGATAGTCCTGTTGGAGAATTTAGGAGATTCCAACTTTAATATCCTACTTGAAACTTCCCACAAAGCACATTCCATGGAAGGTCATCCAAAGTTCTGCCCATTAAATGCATTGTCGTGTCATGCCCTTAACATGAGAACAGTGATTGGAAAGGGTGTGCGTCTACTCTACTATTACATCGCATACATTATCCCAGCCCGAAAAATGTCTGTTAGTGACCCAAAGGATAGTTTGTTTTTCTAAGATGGTAATTACCAATTATATTACTATGGAATCACTTTCAATGTATTTCCTTTTGTACTAGAGTAGGAGCTTAGAGAAGTTTATGCCTTCACAAGAAGCCTCAAAGAGTAATTAGTCATTTTATAGTAACCTGCCACAAAACTAAGACCCTCTTCCACTGTTTCCAGCATACTCATGAACAGATAAACATCCTCACTCAGTGGCTCTAAACTCTTTGAAGTGATCTTCCAAACTCCTTTTTGAATGTCATCCAAGCTATTATTTAGCTATTTCTTGTACTTCTATAAACAATGGCTATTACATTTTATTAATTTTGCTCAAATAAACGATTACCAATCCTTAAAACAGTCCTACAAGGTAAATATAATTATCTTGATCTTGTTGATAAGAAAACCAAAGTCCAGAAAAGTAGGGATTGCCCAGTATTACACAGCTATCATTAGACAGAATTAGGATACGATCCTGGTGAATCTTGACTACACACCACTAAATCACATTTTCCAGTAAGTCATACTGCTACTAAGTTTGTTGTGAGTAGAGATTATGACCATACTATGACATTTTCATTTACTGTGAAGAACAAGTGAGGTCCATGAGAAGGTGTAGGTGGCTGAGAGCCAACTGTTAATGAGTCATGATGATACTTTGACATTTTCATTTACTATGAAGAACAAGTGAGGTCTATGAGAAGGTATAGGTGGCTGAGAGCCAACTGTTCATGAGACATGACGGTGTGCTCTGGTTTCCGACACTGGGATATCACCATTACCCTGCTTGACTCATCTCTTCTAATGTTTTGGAGAAGAGCTCCTATGAATATTTTGGCATTAATGTAAATGATTGCAATTTCACTAGAGACTGGAAATTAGAGAAGGCAGTGAGACCACACCAGTCACAGTTACAGTATTAAGTATCAAGAGTTAAAATATCTTGTTAAGTCCTAGACCCTTCAGTCTCCACTTTGCCACTGGAGCAACCACTGAAAGACTGAGATCAAACTGGGTAACCGACACTTGTCTCTAAATGTATTTCCTTTCAGGTTTCTTTTGTGCAGTACAGTGATGAGGTCAAGTCTGAGTTCAAGCTGAACACATACAACGATAAGGCTCTAGCCCTGGGAGCCCTCCAGAACATCCGGTACAGAGGAGGAAACACAAGAACAGGTACAGTGTGGCAGCACTGGTGCAGCCTCCTCTTCCTAGGGTTGGCAGGATGATGGAAGCTAGCTATCATCTCCTCCTGATGTCATCCCCCTATCACCTGGGCATGGTCAATGGCTAGCTCTCGCTGAGGTGACGCTAAAGCACTCGTACCTCACTCTGCAGGCAAGGCCCTCACGTTTATCAAGGAGAAGGTCTTGACCTGGGAGAGTGGCATGAGGAAGAATGTCCCAAAGGTGCTGGTTGTGGTCACAGATGGCCGGTCACAGGATGAAGTGAAGAAGGCTGCATTTGTCATTCAGCAGTCAGGTAAGCACAAGCATGGATTCCATGGCATAGAATATTTTAAGTTTTAAGTATGCAGGAGTGAATATAAAAGACCCAAACTGCTAATTTTACTCTATTATTTTGTTATATTACTTCATAATTCTAATGTTAATTTGTATTTCATTATGGAATTAATTGGTAATTCCATAAAAATAGCATGTATTCTTTGCATGAGATGTGATCCAGGGTTGTCAACTGAATCTCCCCATGGAGCGTGAAAGACTACAGGAAACTGTGATAATGGAAGGCTTCTTGCTATATCGGAGATGAATCTTGATACTTGTTCCTGTGCAAGGAGTGATAGGATTCTTCTGCCATAGCTCATCCTTGCCAGTGCATACCAAATGCAGAGTGACAAAAGACATGCTGCAAATAAGAAGTATGAGGTCTCATGGAGATGGTGTTGGGGCTGATTTTTGTAACCCGACATCCTAAGAGTCCCTTGGTAACATGTCTATTGATTCATTGTCCAAACTTATTAGAGATAAGAGCAGGCCTTTCTAGGATTTTTATTACATTGTCTCTTTTGCCATTGCCCCAAGCAGGGCCTCAGGTGAGCGTATTTTGGGAAGTATTCTATGCTGTGCGTGGTCTGCTACACTCAACGGTGGAGAACTCTGTTACACAGAAGTTGTCATCAGCTCACACAATTATTTGGCTGAGACAGTAAGCCACACTTGGTGTGAAGTCGTTCCACTTTCTTTTAGCTTTAGTTTAAAATTATCATATAAAACAAACAATTTTCCTTATGGGATTTTCATACACACTTAATTTGGTTGCTCCTTTCCAACCTGCTTTTCTCTGCCATCTCCTTGCACTTGCATCCCTGTTTGTATCCTTCCACCCCTGGTATTCCTCCACCTGTTCTCCTGTGACATGTGTTCTGTCATTCTCTCTACCCCCTCCCTTAAGGCTTATTTTTCTCTTCTCTCAGGTTCTTGTCTAGTTATTGGCTTCTATCCACCCTCAGGACATGTAACTACACATATATACAAACCAGAAGCTAGGATCTGCTCTTGAGATACCATGTAGCATTTCTCAATTCGAGCCTTGGCTACCTCCCTTGATAGAATAGATGAAATGATGACAGAATGTGATATCCGTGCACAAGGAAGTTTGTTCAGCCATAAAGAAAAGTTGGGAAAATGAGTGTCTTTTTCTGTGTATATCTTCATCCTTAGAGAGCCTGTTTCTTACAATGTCAAGTTAAGCATTTAGAATGAAAACTTTACTTGTAATAAATAGTAGTAATAAATAGTTTGCTTAAATAGTAGAATGTTTCCAGAAAGCACTGTAGTATTTAAAGGTGGTCAGAGTGCTACCATTGAGCCCTGATTTTTCAGGTTCAAGAATTCAAATTTAAAACAGCCCATTCTGCATTTGAGTGGTTAATGGAACCCAACAGAGCTGTTGAAGTTGTGTGTTTGAATTATGGATCTGTGGAAGATAATGTGTACTGCACAGTCCTTCTGGTATTAAAACTTACACATTTTAATTATTAGGGTGTCATTTCTTTTTTTTTATTTAAAAAATTTTAAAAATTCATTTGACATACCAACCACAGATCCCCCACTCATCCTTTCTCTGCTCCCCCCACTAGCCCCTCCCCGACCCACTCCTCATCCCCTCTTCCAAAAGGGTAAGTTCTCCCATGAGGGGACAGCAAAGTCTGGTATAGTTAGTTGAGGCAGGACCCAGCTAGGGTGTCATTTCTAATGCACTGAATTTTATGAGCCAGAAAATAACATGACCGTGAAGAGGTGTATGTTCATTTACAAGTACACATTCTTCTCTTAGAGGGAGTTTGTGCCAAAAAAAAGTACTTGCTGTCCATGCTGAGAAAATAAAGCATGATTTCTGATGCTTTCATTCTTGATTGCTCAAATAATAAATGATGGAAAGAGGATATGTGATTCCCTTGTCAATGGGACTTTGCAGGGTTCAGCGTATTCGTTGTTGGTGTGGCTGATGTGGACTACAGTGAACTCGCCAACATTGCCAGCAAGCCCAGTGAAAGGCATGTGTTCATTGTGGATGACTTCGAATCTTTTGAGAAGATCGAGGACAATCTTATCACGTTTGTTTGTGAAACTGCCACTTCAAGTAAGTCATGGTCAGCACAGAGCCATGACCTCATTTGTGACTACTTATAGGCAGTTTTCCATACAGTATGGGATCAAGCCCAGGACATAAATAGATTCTGGGAAATCACTTGAAACTGATGAATCATTGCTCTTTTGAGATCAGTCTAAACGTGTGCTTGCCTGAGGTCCATTTTTAGCCTTGAAGATATAATATCCCCCACATGGAAACAAATCATTTTAATACAACCCTTTTCTATTAGCCCAATGCCTTCAGCTTTGAATTGTGTATTTAGGAGAATTTCAGTAAGATGGTTTCCTGTTTGTAATCAACTGGTCTCTTGCTGGCTTGTGCTCCAAGAGAACAATAAGAAAGCCAGCCTTTCTCTTTTGTTTATTTGTTTTTCTTTCTCTGTAGTACTAGATATTAAATCTAGGGTTGGACATATGCTAGGCCAGTGCTCTACCATTGAGCCTTGTTCTTAGTTCAAGCTTAGGGTTTTTTTTTTTTAATTTAATTCATTTATTTAATGTGCATTGTTGTTTTGCCTGTGTAAGGGTGTCAGGTCCCCTGGAACTGTAGTTACAGACAGTTGTGAGCTGCCATATGGGTGCTGGGAATCAAACCCTGGTCCTCTGGAAGAACACTCAGTGCTTTTAACCACTGGGCCATCTCTCTCCAGCCCCACGATTTTGTTTTCAATGTTAAAATTTCAAGTTCAGTTTTGAACTATAGATGCTAAAGGGAGATTAAATCAATTTTTCTTCCCCTCAACCATCAGCAACAGTTCTGGTGGTATTAGGTGATGGAGACAATTATGTGAATAGTTCAGAGCACTAGGCCTAGGCAGGGCTATACTTATGTGTGTATTATGTCTAGTAATAAATAGTACATTAAAATGAAAAACTCTGCTTTGTACACATGAATTGCTACTTTCTGTGCATTTATTTAAATTATGTTGGTGACTCCTACTTAAAGAACACTCATGTTCCAGGTTGTCCCCTCATCTATCTGGATGGCTACACCTCACCAGGTAAGCATTGGTATATACTTCTGCTAATTTATTTCAAGATTTTAAGATATTCCCAATAACATAACTGAAATGTACTCATTTGATATCTTCTTCTTTAATGTCAAGGCTTTAAGATGCTTGAAGCTTACAACCTGACAGAAAAGAACTTTGCTTCTGTCCAAGGAGTTTCTTTGGAATCAGGGTCTTTCCCCAGCTATTCAGCCTACAGGCTTCAGAAGAATGCATTCATCAATCAGCCAACAGTGTAAGTGTGAAAACAGGGGGCTCCTCTTTTCTTGGAGTGGACAAGAGGCTCTTGGAATTGCTGTTGATTTTCTATAATCTTGGAACTTAAGAACTGCCAGAAAAGTCCTTATAGATAATCTATTGTGCTTTCCTAAACACAGCTTAATTATGTTCCTAGGGTTCTGTAGCAGCTTGTACACAGAAATCTGGCTCCCAAGCCTCATTATTCCCAGACCCAAACCTCTCAGCCTGGTAACAGCCGGATGGATAACACACTCTTTAATTGAAGGCTAGGGTTTTAGTTTACTCCCTTCTAAGGGAGGCTGTTAAAACAGGAAGGCAGTTTATTATTTTGAACATTTCACCCCTGTGGTGCAGTAGGGCTGGGTGGAATAAGTGAGAAATGAGAGCAGACATTCTATCTCGTGTTTCAGACCTTAGAAAACGAAGGGCTTGGCCACAATCAGGCAGGCTGAGGGCAGTTTTTATTGGCAGATACTCTAGCAATCTGTTGGGTAGCTGTAGATGTATTTTATTTCATGAAAGTTTGTACCTGGGTATGATAACAGACATTAATATTTCTTAGTCATTAAGGTGAAAAATGTTTTATGTTGAAAAATATGCGTTTGCTAGTCCAGGGAAGAAAAGCACAAGAAGAAACAAAACTTTTAGAAATTTAGGAGGGGGGTCAGAAAATAATGTCTGAAATTTGAATTGCACTGGGAAAGCCAATGGAAAACTAATTCTAAAACCAAAGCTAATTTGTTTTAAGGAGGAGCACATAGTGTGGTTTGATCCATTGTAAATTCCGAAATCTTTTATATTCCTAAATCTTTCTTTTTCTTTTTCTTTTTCTTTTTTTCCTTCGAGACAGGGTTTCTCTGTGTAGCTTTGTGCCTTTCCTGGAACTCAGTTGGTAGCCCAGGCTGGCCTCAAATCACAGAGATACACCTGGCTCTGCCTCCCGAGTGCTGGGATTAAAGGCGTGCGCCACCACAGCCAGGCTTATTCCTAAGTCTTTTATATTTAGTTATAAAGGGTAAATATGCTAGGTTTTCCAGTGGACATTATTACTCTATATTTAACTTTTTTCAGTCACCTCAAGATGTGAGTTTAAATGATGGTGGCCTATTGTTGCTACAGAAGTCATAACTTTTGACTTGAAGGAAGGAAGAATAAATGTCATTAGGTTTTTGTTGTTTTGCCAAGGAAGGAGAAAAATGGGCTAAACAAGAGAGATGGGGGTGATACAGGAAAAAAAAAAACTAGAATCAGTATTTTTAACTAGGAACATGAGAATATAGCTCTTAAACACATAAAAGACATCATGTTAGCTTTTTCAGAGCTTATGCCCAAGGAGCAAGAGTGCATCACACCCTAGGATGTGTTAGTGATACTGCATTAGGACACGGAGCCCCCGGAGAAATTCCGTGCACTCTGCCCAAGCTTGCAGAGGAACAGCTCCTTTATTCCCAGGAATCACTCTCTAGGCTTTTGTCCTGCCTCCAGGGAGAAAGGATTATGTAGTATCAGACAGAAAAGCATTAATTCTATTTCAAGCATTCTCCCAGAACAATGGTTTATTCAGTGCTAGAAGGACACAAGAGATGGAAATATTTGTCTCAAGTCTTTAGAGACAAAACTCATTTCTGTCTAGTTGAATCACATCCCTGTTTTATTACTAATTGTTTACATATGTACATGACCTAAACATGTACAATTGGTCTTGTTTTGGGGTATTTGTAAGTTTATTGAGGTGCTTTACTTGATTTTTAAGGGAGGAATTTTAGAAGTGTAGGAACATTGTGTGAACAAGAGAGAAATTAAAACTTTAAGCCATTTTATCCATTTCCCCGCCACTAGAAATTAAGTATATTTGGGTAAGACTCCCTCTCTTTACATTGTATCTATAGTCATAATGTTTATTACCTTAAAATGAACACTTCCATGTATCTAGAAAAAATTAATTATGGATAGGAAGATAAAGGCTGTTTAGTACTAATTTTCCACACTTTTGTGACATGATCAAATTATAAGTAATCTATTAAGTGTTTGTTCCTTTGATGTGTTTCACAAGGTTTTTTCTTTTTGCTTTAAGGTCTGATGACTATAATTAGATTTTAATACTACCTATAATGAGATTCTCGTGTAAAAGCTTAAGATGGTCTCTTTCTGATGAATAATCCCATTTATTTATTTATTTTTCTCTATCCAACAGAGAACTCCATCCAAATGGACTCCCTCCTTCATACACGATCATATTATTGTTTAGACTTCTTCCAGAAACTCCCAGTGACCCCTTTGCAATTTGGCAAATTACAGACAGAGACTACCGGCCCCAAGTTGGAGTGATTGCAGACCGTAAGGGACTTTGTCCTATGTTAAGGCCTATGTATAGTTCCTTTTTTTCTTTATTTTTTAAAAATAAATTTATTTATTTGTTTGTTTTACATCCTGACCAGTTTCCCCTCTCTGCTCCCCTCCTAATCCTTCCCCTCTCCCTCTGTTCTCATCCCCCAGTTCACTCCTCCTCTGTTTCTGCTTAGGAAAGGGCAGGCATCCCATGAATATCAACAAAACATGGCATATCATGTTGTAGTAAGACAAAGCACCTCCCCATGTATTCAGACTGGGCAAGGTGACCCAGTATGAGGAGTAGGGTCCCAAAAGTCAGTAAAAGAGTCAGAGACGCCCCTGCTCCCACTGTTAGGAGTCCCACAAGAGGACCAAGCTACACAACTGTCACATCTATGCAGAGGGCCTGGGTCAGTCCCATGCAGGCTCCCTGGCTGTTGGGTTCAGTCTCTGTGAACCTAGCAGAGAGGCTTTATCCAGCAACTGAGGGAAACAGATGCAGAGACTCACAGCCAAACATTAGGCAGAGCTTGAGGAATTCTGCAGAAGAAGGGGAGAAAGGATTGTGGGAGCCAGAAGGGTCAAGTATATTGCAAGAAAACTCACAGAACTCACAGAATCAACTAAATTATGTTTAGCTTTGACCATATTTTTTTCCTTTCTTCCTCTTTAGAAACTATATATATATATATATATATATATATATATATATATATACATATAAAAATATGTATATATATGTATGTATAGATATGTTTATTTACTTGGTATATGATTTAAGTTTAAACTTCTTCAAATAACATGTCAACAAACACTCAAATGGCATCTTATCACAATCGAAATAATTCTATTTCTTTTTTCTCATTTATTTTTAAAAGTTAACATATTTGTTCTTTGACAATTTTGTAGTATATAGTGAATCTTAGTTCTTTTCACCTCCATTATCCTCTCTCATCTCTCTCTCCTTCTCTGCTGAAACCCTTCTTCCTGCAAAACCTCCTCCCTCTTATCCATTTATCTATCTATCTATCTATCTATCTATCTATTTGTGAAGCACTAAGTTTAATTTGGATTGCATACATGAACATGGGTGGGAAGTTATTTATTAGAGTGTGGACAACTTTTCAGTGGGTACATCACTGAAGAAAATGATACCCTTCTCCCCAAGCACCCATTAATTGGCAATAGTTGTTTAGGGAGAGGTAGGGCCTCATGCGCCTTCCTCCATCCATGATGAATGTTAACGCACCCTGTCTTGTGCCAGTATTGTGCAGGTAACCACAACTACAGTGAGCTCATGAGTGCAGTTGTTATGCCATGTTTAGAAGACTTTTATTTGTTTGTTTTCTTAGTACATTTCTCCATCCTCTTGTTTTTACATTGTTTTTCCCTGCTCTTCTTCAGTGTTCCTTGAGTCTTGGAAGGAGTGATAGATGTCTTGTTTAGGGCTGACCACTCCACCATCAGTTGTTATTGACAACTTTATCTAGTTATGAGACTCTACCCACTGCCTGCAGTGATATGAAGCTTCTCTGATGAAGACTGAAAGCAGTGCTAATTCATTGTTATGAACATGAATATTCAGAAGGTAGTCTGATAGCATGTTCATTTATCAAAAAATAGAAGTAGACCCCTCTCTGATGCTGGCCTACGGCTTCATCAGTGGGATGCTGTCCAGGTATACAGTGCCAGGCCTGAAAGCCCTCCCATGGAATGAGCCACAGATCCAATTACAAAGTGGTTGGTTACTCCATCATAATTGTGAAACTATTGTACCAGAGATCACGTCTTCCCTGGAAGATACTGAACTTCTTTTTGATTTCTCCAGCAAGAGCTATTTGTGTACTTTGAATAGGAAGCACATCATGTATGTACTTTGACAATGATCTTATCTCAATTGCAGCTTCTAGCAAGACACTATCTTTCTTTAATAAGGATACAAGAGGCGAGGTACAAACTGTTACATTTGACACAGATGAAGTGAAGACACTATTTTATGGAAGTTTTCATAAGGTAAAAATATAAGATTATCTGAGTCTTATTTTTAGAATAAGAATATGAACTTAAAAACAAAAACTTAATTATTTTATTGTGTTTAATATTACACTAAATTAGAATTCTAGATGTGTCTCTTACAACCAAACATTTATTTTAAATAATTTGATTACTTCAAAAGAGAAAATTTAAATAAGATGGTAACTGCCATTAGCATTTTGATATATTTTCACTGTATCTTTCAAAGTTTGAATTAACAATTATATATATATTTATATGTAATGAAGCTCACCTGTGTTTTTGCTTCTTATTTTTTTCAATTTAGGATTTATTGATATTTATGTGTATGTGTGTTTATCTGCATGAGAATATGCCATATGTTTAAGGCTGTACTTGGAGTCCAGAAGAGGGCACTGGATCCCCCTGGAGTGGGAGTTACAGGCAGTTGTGTACCACTTGACCTGGGAGCTAGGAACTATATTCAGGTCCTCTGGAAGAGCAACAAGTGCTCCTAACCATTAAGCCACCTCTCTAGATCCTCTACTTATCACTTTACTGTAAACATTTCTGTCATTTATTTTGAAGAGCTTAATAATTTAATGAATTATATTTTAATTGGTCATGTTATCATTTTATAGAGTGCAGGCACTTTCTTTAGCTTGCTTGCCTATTAAAATGTTACAAGCATGCAAGCTAACTGTAGAACAAACATTTTTAAGTTCAATCATTCACAATAACTAATAAAATAATTAAGATAAATGTGTAATAAATTATTACATGAACACACAGTCAAAACCACCAATTTCTTATTACAGAGTTTTCTAAATAACCACATTAAAGTTCTAAGATATATTTGAGATGTTTTCTTATTCTTGGAGATCTTCAGTTTTTGTCAGCATCTAGAGAATTATTGAAACTTTCAGGTTTCTAAAGAACAATCAGTTGACAAAGAGCAGTAATAAGATTGAATGTGTTAGAAACAAAAGGAACAGTCTAGTTTAGGAATACATTTTTAAATGCTATTTTACGCATACTGGATTTTGTTAGCAGGAATACAAGTTATTGTACTGATCACCTAAAGCTTCCCTATGTACGACATACCAAAAGAGCCACATACACAAAAACATGCTGGAGTCTTCCTCTTGTTTGAGTAGGTCACTGAGGTCTCTTCTTCCTTAATGCTCTCAAGCATGCCTAATTTCCTTCCATAGCATTTTCTAATTCATAAAGTAGATTCTCTTTCCCCTCTGTATTAAAAAAATATTAGTTCTTCAGGAATTTCTTCTCAATATTTTATTTGAAATAGATTTTCTCCCATACAGTGTATCCTGATTATGGTTTTCTCTGCTCCCACTCCTCCCAGTTCCTCTCCCACTGCCCCTCCCATCTGGATCAACAACCTTTCTTCATTCTTTAGAAAACAAACAGGCATCTAATAAATATTAATAAAATAAAATAAGATAAAACAAACAAATTGGAATATGACAAAACAACAAAACAAGAAAAAGAGCCAAAGAAAAACCATAAGAAATGCAGAGATATACACGTTCACACACTCAAGTATACCATAAAAACTCCAAACCAGAAGCCATAATATATCCAAAAATGACCTGTAATGTAGAAAAAAACCCCACCCTGACTTAATGTTATGAGACAAAGAACCTCCAAAGATGCCATTGAGTTCATTTTATGTTGGTCATCTATTCCTAAACATGGGGCCTACCCTTAAGACTGGTTTGTTTCCCTAGTGAGACTCTTGGATAAAAGTAAGTTTTCATTTGCACGTGATTATCAATTGTTGAGATAGCTTCTGGACTGGGGATGAGTGTGTGTGTGTGTGTGTGTGTGTGTGTGTGTGTGTGTACTTCTCCTTTCAGCCCTAGGATCTCATCTGGTGTACAACTGTACAAGCACTGTGCATGCTGCCACAATATTTGAGTCTTTATATATGCCAGCCTTATTGTGTCTAGAAAGCCTTGAGTCTTTGGTGTTCTCCACCCCCTCTGGCTCTTACACTCTTTCTGTCTCCTCTTCCATGAGTTCGCTGAGCCCCAAGGGGAGGTATTTGATGGAGACATCCAATTTAGGGCTGAGTATTTCAAGGTCTCTCATTCCTTGCATAATGTCTGGCCATAGGTCTCTGTATTTGTTCCCATCTGCTACAAGAGGAAGCCCTCTGATGATGGTTGAGCAAAGCACAGACCTATGAGTACAGCAGAATGTCATCAGGAATCATTTTATTACTACATTCTTTAGCTCAACAGTAGTATTTGGTTTTCCTCTAGGTCCTTGGGCTATCTTGCCTTAGGGTCTTGGTCACCCAAGCAGTGTTGGATATGGGTTCCATCTTACAGAGCATCCCTTAACTCCAATCTAATAGTGGTTGGTTATTCCCACAAGCTTTGTGCCATTATTGCATCAGTGCATCTTGCAGGCAGGTCACCATGTAGATCGAAGAGTTTGCAGCTGAATTGGTTTTTACTTTTCTCCTCTGGTAGTGTGCAGAGTACCTTCCCATACCACAAAGACTAATCCATAGAGGCTAAGGCTCTAGGCAGGCATCAGCTTGATTTCTCCATGTTCAATCAGTTGGGTAGTTGTTGTCTTCAGCAATGGTACCTTATTGTCAGTTTGTGAAGAGTCACTAATATTCTTGACAATAGCCTGGGTTGTTTGGGGGTTACCATGGGACCCCTTTGCCCAGCAATTTGATTAGATGCAATCCATTCCCAGTCCTGGTGAGAGATGTCCAGTTGGGAAGCTGTCTTACCCCTTATTTGGTGATTTCCTTTTGATTTATTTCATATATGTATATATTATAGGAAGCGTGTAGTGTATTAGGTTTCCATAAGATCCCTCAGATGGCCCCTTGTTTTAGCCGTCTCTCCCCTTACTCCTTTCCTCATCACTTTTCCTCCTCCTGTTTGCTCTTCCTGTTTCTGTCCTCTCCTGTGTGTCTGTCCACATTAGAATAGATAGTTATAGACTCTTGATAAGGATGGAGAAGGGCTTTCCTAATAGAGTTAAAGAGGATTTCTTGTGGCCAAGAGAGGCAATAATGATGACAACAACAATACAGCAATAGAGAACACCAAAAATCTCCAAGTGCTATAGTATAGTATTTCCTGCTTAGGAATTTTACAGACTTTGATGCAATGTATCAGATAAGTTCCTTCTTGGGAAAGCAAACTCTAATTTGGGGATGTGATCAACTTTGACCCATCCTTATCCAGTAGGAGTTGTTGATTCTGGCAAAGGAACAGCCTTGCCTCACTGATAAACCTATTAAAATTGCAATTGAGCAGCATGCTGAGAATGACAATTTTATGCTTCTTTTGTAGTCACTGAAGATGCTAATCTCCTGAACAAATTGTAATCATGTTGTAGCTATTTTAAAAATTTTCAGCTTTGATGGAAAGCTCCATTTTATTTATACCCAAAGGGCAGTATTTTCAGAGCTCTGTTCTGATAGTAATTATTTACTGCAAATCAAGATAAAACTTTCTTGGCATTGCCTTCCTTGTTCTGTTTGTCTTCCTAGAGAAGTGTCCATGCTTTTCATATTTCTTTCTTATCACTGGCTTTCTCTTTTCCCCAAATATCCTATGTTTGTCTTTTTAATTGATAAATTTTGTTTGATAATTTCATGTATATATCAAATTACATATCACTCTACATCTGTATATATGTATATTATTGGGCTACCCTTCCCACTCTCCTTTAGTCCTTCCTGTCAGCATCCCTGCTTCATTAATCTCTTTCATATTTACTAACTTTCAATTAGTTTAGTGCTTATCAGAGTCTAACTCAACCCATTTGTATGATCCTGAGTTTTGAACTAATCACCAGAGACTGGTGGCCTCACCAGTGGGTATACACTTGGACATTATATCTTCCCTTCTCCCAGAATCTGTTAGTTGCCAATAGGTCAACAGTAAGTGGTAGGGTCCTATGACCTTCCTCTCCATCCACAGCTGACCTTAGGAGGGCCTCAGTTGTTTGGACCCAGAGCCAGTAGGCACAGGAGCTGTGAGTTCAGGATTGCTGTGGCCATGTCCTGCTTAGAAGATGGCATCTTATAGTTCTTGTCTTTGTCTTCTGGGTCTTACCTTCTTTTTGCCTCTTCTTCTATGGGGTTCCATGAGCCTTAAGGGAGTGGTGTAAATGTCTATTTAGGGCTTAGCCCTCAACCATCCCTTGTTCTCAGCATCTTGTACAGTCATGAGTCTCTCATTCATCTTCATTCACTTCAAAGAGAAACTTCTCTGATTAAGATTGAGAGCAGCCTTTGTTTGGGATGTGGTGGGCCAGACCATGCATACCTTTCTTTTCTTTATACTCTACTGACTTAAAGTTCTTTACTTTTACAGTGTTTTCTTTTTCCTTCCTCAAACCATTCTTACTTTATTTTAATTTTATTTGTATGAGTGTTTGCCTGTGTGTATGTGCACTACATACATGGATGGTGCTCAATGAGGCCACCATATGGGTGCCAGGAACTGACCTCAGGTCCTTTGAAAAAGCAGCAAGTGTTCCTAACCATTTAGCCATCTCTCCAGTAAATCTCCCAATTAAGTAACTTTTATCCATAAGGCACTGTGGCTGCCTGACATGAAACTTTTATGATTTTTTTCTTGACTATTTCCTATATTATAGAATGAGTTTAGGTTACTGTCACCTCTCACCTGCTTTCGTGCCCCCCCCTCCCCCATCAGTGCCCCTGGTCTTTACAAGTCCCTTTCTCACACTCACATCTTTGTGTTTTGTCTTGAGATCAATTAAGTTAAACCATTGCATGGATGGAGAGGACTTATTAGCTATCTGTTGACTGTGAATTTCAAACTATCCACTGGGGCCTGGAGGACTCACTTGTAGTGTACATTGAAGACAATGACTACCTTCCCCGCCCCCCTCCCCCCCCACGCCAATCTACTAGTTGCGAATAACTAACTATTAAGCAGGGCAGGCTCTGGTCCCATGAGTCCTCCCCATCCATGCTTGATTGATGACAGATCGAAACTTCTTCAGGCCAATGCAGGCAACTGTAATCCTGAATTCTTGGGCCAATGATGTACAGATGAAGAATCCATGTTGAAATGTAATTATGCATATGTTTATAATGCAACAAAAAGTGAATAAATTATAGCAAAACATGTTCTTAAGATGTGTTGGTTTATGGTTCACAGTGAAAGATCAGTATATTTTGAATGATATAAATTAAAATCGTTTTGATTTTGAAATAACCCTTGTGAATGTTTGTTTCTGTCATGGTTCATTTAAAGGCACATAAAAAAATTCAAATTTTTGTTAGATACTAAATATCGCAGAAATGCTTATGTGATGTTTTTGAGTTCAATATTAGTTGACTATCTCACAGTTGTTTAAACTCTATTTTCAGTAAGCTATGAACCACTTGTATATAAAAACATGTAATTTCTACTTATCATAGATGTTATGAGCCAGTGCTTTGGTGGTGACTCCTTGTAAGAAAAATGTTTAGTTTTAAAATAAAACTTTAGAAAAATTTCTCATTCTACCTGCTTCAGAGCAGTTAAAACCATTTGTGTTCTTTTTAACCTCCAGTCAAACTTTTCACCATAAACACCAAATTCTTGCTTAAGTATTTGTGCTGAGACAGTGGAATCCATGAGCATAACTGTGAAGCCAACAGCTACATGCAGCCATTCTCTTCCTAACTTCAATATAAATGCTTTGCTAATTTTCTGTACCAATAGACTTCCTGATGTCCCTCTTCTTCATGTATAATCAACATGCACTTCTTTCCTTAAATGAATCTTGAGTTCTCTTGATTTCCAGGTTTGACTCTAGATAATGTGCCAGCTCTTACTATGTTAGAGAGCTGTGAGATAAACAGCTTATTTGTGAATGGGAAGGGTAAACAAATCAGGATTGACATCAATGGGAAATATCTACAGCTCATTGGTACTGAGTGAAGTATATAAGTGGTTTATTAAACCCATATTTAGATTTTTTTTACAGTCTCCAAAGTTCTTTATGTAATTATGAAATTATACCCATGTACATGGATGATAGATTCTGAAATGCAGTGAGTGGCTAGTACTATTTCATAGAACATCTTCTGAAACTTGGGTTCTTGAATTTTTTCAACCCAAGACTCTTGGCTTAGAATGAAATGGTTTAAGAAACAATTTATGAAGAATATAATACAAAGTATGCAAAAGTCAGATTATTTTTTGAGAGAAATTTCATGACGGAAATTAATTATCTTTTTAGGTCCATATTGTAGTGACCTCAAAAAGTGTTAAGATTTATATTGACTGCTATGAAATTGTAGAAAAAGACATTAAGGAAGCTGGAAATATCACAACTGATGGCTATGAAATTCTTGGAAAACTTCTTAAAGGAGAGAGAAAATCAGCGACAGTAAGTAATGTATTTTGATATTTTTGATGTTTAGTGCCTTATAGTAAATAAGATTGAAATGGTGTTTTCTAAATCTCTCAGCAAATTTATCTATCTATCTATCTATCTATCTATCTATCTATCTATCATCTATCTATCTCCCTCAGTGAGTTTTAAACTGTCACATTTATTAGTCAGTTTGAAGGTGTGGAAAAATTATAGTAAGAGAACTTGCTACCAAGAGAACACTATCATGTACTTTTTTACTACTGAAGTAAAAATAAGGTCTCCAGGCACCAAGAAACACCATGTAATCTCTTAAAACAAGGTCATGCTGGAAAGAAACAAGGCAAATTACTGATTACATATCCAGAGAAGTCACAATAGTTTATTTTTTCAAAATAATTGTTAGCCTGAATTTGTGCAACTGGGACATGAAGCCTCCATGACCATTAGCTGTGCCTGTCACTCACAGAGAGGTCTGTCTTAGAAGGATTGCCATGGCAGTGCAGCCAACTGCCACCAGATCTCAAGTTTCATTGCCTTGGGTTTAAGGAAAGCATATAGCCTCTCTGTTCACTATGTTATCCAGAAGTGGAGACTGAAGTCTCAAGCTTTCACTATCCCTGGCTCATCAGACACACTAAATGTCAACCAATAAACATTGTCTTAGAAGCTAACAGTTTTGGCTTCTGTTACTATTATTTTTGAATGACATTATTTTAGTTTTTTTTTTTATGTAGACAAGATGTTATTTTAGATTTGAAAGGGAAGTGTTTTTGGCTATAATATGGGAACAATTATTTTTGAATTTAATAGAATTATGATAAACCCAACATTTTGATGAATATTGGCTTTGATTTTTAAATAAAGCTGTCATCAGATATTTTTATTCATGTCTCTCTTCCCTTTTTTGAGACCTACTGAGTTTAACAACATTGGCTGTGTGGCCATAGGTTTGGAACTATCCATTAGTATCCTGTGGATTCATCAGTGGTTATGTAACTGATGACTATGTCTTCCTTTCCCCCAGAATTTATCAGAGGCTAATAGCTAATGGGGAGAAGTGGAGCCTTGTGAACCCCTTGCTGATACCTAATTGACAGTTGACAGGACCAGTCTTGTGCAGGCCCATTGTAAGCAACCACAGTTACTGCGAGATGACTTCATTGGCTGTGTAATGCTCAGATGACAGCATTTCATAGCTCATTGCCCTGTCTTCTTGACAGTACATTCTTTCTACCTACTACTCTGTAATTTTTCCCAGGCCATGGCGGGGCATAAAAGGGAGGAATAGAGAGTGTGGCATAAATGTCCTGCTTAGGACTTGAGCACTTACTTTCATGGATTCTCAGCACCTTTGGCCGCTCTGCATCCACTGCCATTTATTGCAAAGAGAAACTTCTCTGATTAAGGCTGGGGATCCCATTTGTCCATAAATATTTAGATGGCAGATTAGTACCATGACAGTTTAACAACTAAGAACTCCTCAGTCAAGGATATCTTGACTGGGTTTACAGTTTGACTTCCCTCTAGTGGAGCACACCTCAGATCCTATCAGAGAACAGTTGGTTACTTGCTTGGCAGGTTGGTAATTATAGTTGCAGAGTTGATAGCTGGATGAGATGTCAACATCTTTTCTCCTCCAATACCCTATATGGTACCTTCTGGCTGCAGAGAGGAAATGATCACCACATCTTTAAAAGAATGGCCGTGTCTAGACAGCCTTTTTCTTTTTGTCTAAACAGCTCTATCTTAAACTCTGGAAAGTCAAAAGGCACATGCTTCGCTGAAATAGTTGAACTGAGGGCTGTAAAAATTATTAGTCTATTTTTAGACAATAATTTCTAAAGCAAATATTATCAACTAAAGAATAAGATGAAAGTTTCTCTAATGTTACTTTTCTACAAAGATACATCTTTAAAGATTGATTTAAATTTGTGTAGTATTCAAATGAATTTAAACACATGGACGAATGTTCTTAAATACCTCACTCAAGCATTTCTTTTCAGCAAGTGGATCAGAAACAGGGTCTGGGTAGATGCAGTTTTCATTACTGTCCCTTTTAGGTATCCATTTTCATGCTTCTCCTTACCACATAAGCCTAACAGTGCTCTTGGGAGTCAGCTAGAGAGAGAATCTGCCTGAAGTTGGCAAGAATACAATGTTTAAAATGTCTTCCTGCCTGCTGAGCTGATGTGGCTTTTGGTTGTTTGCAGTTCCAAATCCAGAGCTTTGACATTGTCTGCAGCCCGGTGTGGACCAGTAGAGACAGATGCTGTGATATCCCCTCTAGGGTGAGTAAGTCCTGTCATTACTTATCCCGGAGAAGGAACCTTAGGATGCAAATGGTCTGGGAGAGGAAATAACACTCAGCAGCTGCAGCTCTAGATAGGAGCCCAGGGATGTGGAATGTGTGCGAGCTTTTCAGCTAGCACTGCCCTGGCTCATGTGACCCTTTGCTTGAAGACTAGGCATGCACAAGACCATATCTGGAAATTCTCTCAACAACAACCAGGAAGGTCCTATCGAGCCAATGTGTTTGATAAACCTACTTACCGCAGACCTCCTACTGTGAAACAGACTTTTACTGAATAAGCTATCACTTTTCTGGATTACTAAGGATCTTTTGATGGAAGGAATACATACACACATACATACATGTGTGTGTCTGTGTTATGTGTAGGTGGTGGTAATAGTTATAAGGTTCGATGTTGGGGATACAAGACTTTTGGCAGGCACAGCTGCATACATCTGCTAGATAAATAATACTGGTAAATACTTAGTGACCATTTATTATAAGCCATCAACCCACCAGTATTCTAAAAAGTGAGTGTCTGTGAAAGGCAATGAGAAAAATTAACAAATAGATATATTGGTTCTCCCTGATTCTGGGAGATTCAACCAAATACAGACTGGAAATATCAAAAAGACTGTGTCTATTGAACTTATAGACATGTTTTTGCTCTAATGCTTTCCTAACAGATATTTACCAACCTCACACAAACATTTTTCTTGCCATTATTTCCTGAACAGCAGAAGGTAACAGCTGTCCATAGCACGTATACTGTACTAAGTAATCTAGACACGATTTGAAGTATGCAGCGGGGTATACTTAGGCTACATGCACAAACTACAGCATTTTAGATGAGGGATTTTAGTATCCTTGGGTTTTGGCATTTCCGGGAGGTCCTGGAACAAATAACCCCAGATACGTAGGGATTATCTGCGTGTTACGCTGCACAGTGGGGATCCTAGGATGAAAACCAAGTTAAACTGAAGGGAGGGGGATGGCACTCTGAAGCAGGTGCCATCAACTTTTGGTTATGAGAAAGTTAAGCAGAGATCCCAGTGAAGCGAGGGAGCAAACTATGTGGATCGCATAGGAAGACACTCCGGCTCTAAGGCCCATAGGGTACTCCAATTATCTGAGAAACATGACATGATGGGCAGTGCTGGGCCGCTGTGAAAGTGAGGTAGGAAAGTGGTACACATGGGATGCACATGCTGGTTTACAGAATAGGGAGAGTCTTGGAGACCACAGAAAGAAAGGGCTTTGCATTTTTTTCTGAATGAAATGGGAGTTGATGTTTAAGATATATAGCATTTCTACAATAGGGATTAAAGAAAATTGGGCGAAATTACCAGTTGTCCTACTAATCTTATCAACATTACTCTGTTGTGTGTGATTTGCTTAAGTAAAGCACAAAGGATTTATAAGTGATGATAACGAGCAGGTATTTCTTCCAGTTGGCAAACAGATTCTCATGTATGTAAATAGGGCTAGTAGATGGGATGTCATCCTCCATTCCTCACTAATTTTATATGCAAGTAACTTTTTCAAAATTTCAGAGAGATGAAGCAAAATGCCCTGCTCTTCCGAATGCTTGCACATGTACACAGGACAGCGTTGGACCTCCAGGCCCTCCAGGCCCTGCAGTAAGGAGACTAAAATATTTATTTATCATTATTGTTTAGCTTTGAAATTTTTTTGGAGGAGGATCTTTGGAATGATCACCCATTTGTCAGTATGGAAGCCATAAAATGCTTTTTATCCATTTGTGTTTTCAGTGATAAAATATGCTAATCTTCCAGCCATCTTTATAATAGATTTTTTGTTTTTGTTTTGTTTTTTTTTTTTTTCAAGACAGGGTTTCTCTGTGTAGCTTTGCGCCTTTCCTGGAACTCGCTTTGGAGACCAGGCTGGCCTCGAACTCACAGAGATCTGCCTGGCTCTGCCTCCTGAGTGCTGGGATTAAAGGCATGTGCCACCACTGCCTGGCAGATTTTGAGATCTGAAATGAAGTAAATCAAAAGAGAAATTTGGGAGCTGTCAAGATGAATCAGTGGCTAAATGTGCTTACTGCCAAGCTTAATGACCTATGTTTTATCCCTGGGACCCACAAGGTGGAATAAAAGAACCAATTCCTGCAAGGTGTCCTCTGGCTTCCACTCATGTGCCATGGAACACATATATAAATGTAGTAAGAATTCTTTTTAAAAAAGAGGATAATTTGGTCTAATACTTGGCCCATGTCTCTAGTCACCCAGGGATAACAACATTGGCACTCTTCAAGACTTTTCTTTTTAAAACACAAGTTTGGGTTTCCATCTGTAAATTCAAGAGCTTGGAAATGTCTTGCAAGACATACAAATTTTCTTGTATGAATGGAACAGAGCCATGGTTTGGAAAGCTGGTCAAGATCAACTAACTTAGAACCTAGAACATATGTACCTGACATAGACACACCAATGAATATAACACATGAAGACTCAACTCAAATGTGTTGTCATAGTAAAAGTGCTGGGAGAAAATACTAGAGTTTGGAATAACTTGAGTGGAGAGACTATGACCAGATACTATGCAATAGGGATGGGAGACTAAAAACATGCAAAGTGAAACATTGAAGACCACAGTTATGGTAGAGCACACTGATCAGTCAGTGCATAACTCCTCAATTTGGGGGTTGATTCATAATACCTGACTTCAGCTCCATTGAAGAATAGAAGTCATTGCTCTAACCTCATTGGCTTTTAAAGACAATAGGTTATTGATACAGGAGCAACTCAAAGATCCTGAGAATACCAATCCTTGTGATACTTGGGTTCTAGCAAATACTTTACTTGTTAATTACAAAGCAAATAGATTCAAATGTCACTGGAATTAGTATCATGAATCTTATATGTACCTAGCATATATCTTGGATCTGATAGGTACTTCTCAGGTCTTTTTTTCCCTCCAGTTTTGAGGTACTATTTTCTGAAGTCACTATCATATTTATTTTGGTTTTGTTTGTTGGTCTTTGAATTCTTGTTTCTGAGATCCAGAGACATTTGGACATTTTCTTTCCCTCAAGAATATAATTCATATAATTGTCAAATGCATTTTCCTTTTTATTCAAGTGCTGTAAAGTATCACAAGAAGAAACAAAGAATGCACAAAGTTTTGAAATTCTATTTTCCTGTGTGTTTTAATGATACAAATTTATTTCTTAGCTGTGCTGGAGCTCAATCCAGGGCTTCGCACATGCTAGGCAAGTGATTGGCCACAGAGCTGCATATCAGCTATGACATGACAGTTTTACTTCAGTATTTTGCAAATTGCCATGGAAGTATTGACTATTTAGGGACTGCATTCCTTCTTGAAACACTATTTTTATATGTCAATGTCTATTTTTCTTATGCTGACACCAAAATGTGTTCTTTCTTCATGTTCTAGGGAGGACCTGGAGCAAAAGGTCCCAGAGGTGAAAGAGGGATCAATGGGGCAGTTGTAAGTGTATTTTAACACTCCAAATATCGTCAGTATGTTGAAGTTTAGTGGTTTGAATCTCCTTGGAGGTGGTATTTGACTTTAGTTTAGTGTTCCTCAGGTTACGTCCCCATCCTTGACATAATGAGCAAGTATTGTAGATTAAATCTAATGAAATTTGAACTTTGAGCTCTTGGGAATCTATGAATGCAGCACATATTATGTAATGTTTTTTCACTTTCGAAAGTCTACTTTTAATAGGACTTTTATTGAAACCTAAGTGTTCTTGTGAATTCAGTAAATATCCACCTTTTAAGTGTGTAGTAAAGAGAATGAAAGAATGGTATCAACACAGTTTTATACCAGTATATATTTCCAAAGTGTTTATGAAGACTAAGTGATGATGCTTTCAGGCTATGGAGAGAAGTTTCTGACCATTCCCACTGAGGGTATTACATCACCTCTTCCCCCTTCCTCCCTCTTTTCTTTTACTCCTATATCTTAGGGGCCTCCAGGTCCCCGAGGAGACACAGGCCCTCCAGGCCCTCAGGGTCCTCCAGGCCCCCAGGGACCCAATGGACTTTCCATTCCAGGAGAACAGGTAAGCATAAAGGCTTTCTGTAGTAAATGAAAATGTTGGGTTAACAATGTGTTTAAATGGAATGTTATCCCCGCCTCCTAATATGTTTTGTTGTCTCTCCCCTCAGCTATTTTTGGTGGCAGAGTTTGAACTTAGAACCTCATAGATGCTATGCAATCTCCCTACCATTGATCTATATCCCCAGTCCTTTGTAAACTTCTTATTTTGAGATGGGGTCTTGAGTTCACCCTGTGGCCAGTGCAGGAAATTGATTCTCCTGCCTCAGTCTTCTGGCTAGCTGGGATGAAAGCCCTGAGCCACTAGGACTGGGTTATCTGCAATGTTTTCTATGTGGTTCTAAATTCAAATGTTTTCCAGGAGAATACAAGGCTAGTTACTCAGCTGCTTTCCTCTGACAAATGCTATTTTAGATATGTAAATGGATATGCAATAAATAACTGTAGAAAATTGTTCTACTTATTTGATTTCTCAAAAACTTCCTAAATGTAGTATCACTTGTGTTAAACTATATTCTTTCAAAGTAGATATAATTATATAAGAGTATCATAAATTAAGTAGAAATTACAGGATGGCATTTTCTGGAGAAAGTGAGTGTTAATAATAATAATAAAAAAATCTGGCTTATTCATCTCCCTTTAAAACAGACCTAATTGCTTGTCTCTGGACCTTTGCACTGTACTTATGAAATGATTAAAGTACGTAAGTGACTCGTTTCTTCCTTTTAAACTTAATCTCCATTGAGAACCATCTTCTCGCTGCCCACTCTAGGGTCGCCAGGGAATGAAAGGTGATGCAGGAGAGCCAGGGCTTCCCGGCCGGACAGTGAGTTCTTGAAATTACTCTTTTTTTTTTTAAACCTATCATGCATTGTTTGAAAAGTTGTCTTTGAGTTTTGCAAAACTGTTTGTTTTCTAAAGTGAAAGGCAGAGAGTTTGGTGGGTGGGGAGGAGATGGGAGGAGCTGGAGGAAGGGAAAGGCATGATCAGAATATAATACATGAAAAAAGAATTTAAAAAAGTGAGAAAGATCAAGTAGTGAAGGGTAAGCCTTTATGCATGCTTCACTGGACCTGGATTTCTTACTCTGTTCTTATTGTTCAAGTGTATACTGTTTAATTCTGATATTGCCTTGATGACAGGTCTACACGCCTGGTGCTATGTTTGGCCATGGTCTTCTGTTTCTTTCCAGAGCTCCCAAACTTTGTTTTTTTTTTTTTTTTTAAAACGTTTTGGAGAATGCTAACAATCATTTTCTACACAAACAGTATTTCACTGCATGCTAATGGTTTACTTTCTTTTGTGCAGGGAACCCCAGGATTACCTGGTCCACCTGGACCAATGGGACCACCAGGAGACAGAGTAAGTTTGGGGCCACACATATGTATTAATTACAGAATCCCCACAGTCCTGTTTGCAGGGTTGGAGATGTGGAGTTCACATATCTTGTGGAAGGCTTCAGACTGGTGTCAGTAGACCATCCAACATCTGAACAATCTTGAATTCCCTTAAACAAATTGATGGTACTTTGGGGGGAAGTTTTTGAACTTTTAATTTTGAGAATTTTGAAGTTGTGTTAGATTAAGAACACAGTAAATAGTTTTTAACTGTTAGAAAAACATCCAAGAGACTTAGGAGTCATTTTCGATCCTAAAATTAAAATCTTCATCATGAGATAGATTTTATGTAACGTGGAGAGTAGCCTTAACTTTCCTAGCATTGTCTTTGAAGTCCCAAGGAACCCTCTACACCTTTAGAAGACAAGTGTCTCTTCTGAGGTTGATGCTGGTGTAAAGAGTTGGGTGTATTTAGTTGGGACTTTCTCTATTTGTGACACCCTTCAAATTTGCCCTTGACAGGGTAATAGCAAAGCAGGAAAGCCATTCCATTCTGGGACAAGTTAATTGGTAACCAAATGAACATGACATTCATGTTTCATTCACCAATGCTATAGAAACATTTGTTTCAATAAGAGACCAAAAATGCTTTAGTAAGAGAAATTTAGAGACGTCAGAATTGCTCAAATCTCACAAATCTCACAGCTTTTCGGCATTTTATGGTTTAAACAACAGCGTGAGGGTTGTCTGCGCTCTGTCAGGCTAAACTGCGCTCAGTCTTCTCTGGAGGGGTTAGTGCTGTACTTGCTGTCAGTGACCACATAAGTTACTAACCTTAATATCTTTAAGTAATGGAGGTGTCACTCAGTGGGAGCAATGGTTCACCAAGATAACTCAGAATAGCACATGGTATGCTCCTGAGCACCATTTCCCTGCTTCCTTTCACATCTGGAAGAAGAAGAGTCAAAGAGCAAGCCCTAGACTCTGATAAGGAATTTGGAGACTGTACTGTTCTTCAGCCTCGTTTGAGACTGACGCTTTGGGCACTATTGTAAAAGTTTTATTTTATGATGAAGAACAACAGTTAGAATACAAAGGTATTACCTTAACCCTCCCCCCAAAACAAAACAAAACAAAACAACAACAAACTGAATATGGCCACTGAGAAAATGACAGTGGGCTGAACTGCTGCCGAGGGCTGGCTATACACATCCCAATCTACCCCAGTGTGTGCTTCAGATGGAGATGGTGGGGGTCCTGAGGTTGACATCCCAGCAACAGGCAATCAGGCAGCCACTAATGTCATCACTGCACCCAGACGGATGAGGGGTTGGGAGGACCTATGCATTTCCTCTCTGAAACTCTAATCTGTGTCCAACGTTGTTGAGGGGGAGAAGGACGAAACTATTTTAGACAGTGAGAGACACTGTTGGTTTGGCAATCTTGGCTGACAAAATAACAAAGTAACAGGAATTCAGAGATGGAAGTAGGAGGAGAGTGAAGCCACGATTAAGGTTCTGCAGGAATAGCAGGGCATGCAACTGCCTTGCATAATTTTGAAAGGAGAAACAGCAGAAGAATGTACATGTATCTAATCTCCATGTTTGTATAAAGGTGATTGCTAGTCTCTTCTAACACTGTTACACGGAAGAACATTAATAGCTGCAGGCTTGCAACAAGAATTGAAACTAAAAGTTGAAGGGTGGTGGTCTGCAGGGAGCTCAAGATAGCCCCTTTAAGGACTATCAGACTAAATCCCCCTCATCCCAATTTAGATATGTTCCTTCAAAGTCCCAAGCACCACTAGATTATTAAAAATATGACACTCACTAAAAGTTGAGAAAGAGCATACTAGGCAGCAGTTGGCTATGTTTAGATGGAAGAAATGCCATTCCGACCGTCTCAGCAAAGCTACTGGAACATTTTTGTTTTTTAAGTGGCTCTCAGAAGTAATGTTGGTTTTGTATCAGATGGGACTCAGAGTCTGGTTTGTGTTAAGCAGACCTAGCTCCTTCAGAAAGCAGCCGGAAAGTTTATCCCTTTAAGTTTCTGGAAAGATTTTTTTTTTTTTTTTGGATATGGAGAATTTCTAAAATTCCCTTAAATGAAACTCTAAGTTTCTGCTATTATGAAATCAGTAAACTAAGAAATATGGATGCTGAATGATTATGGACAAATAATCATTCTTTCATGTTCAATTTCTCAAAACCAGGCTGGCCCAGAACTCACAGCAATTCTCCTGTCTCAGCCTCCCAAATGCTGGCATTACAGGCATGGAGCCACAATGCCCGGTACTGATCATTCTTATTCCCTTCAGAAAATGGGACAAAAATCACTTCTGACAGAGGAATGCAGCAAACATAAACAGAAAACTGACTCAGAAGTCCTCGGCTGGGTTTCAGAGATCTGTTCTGGGACTGAAAACTAAGTAGGTAGCGGGGTGACTCACTGCAGGCAGAGGTCACTTGGCACAGTACACAGAGAAGGAACTCATCAGCGTGGACACAGGAGCCAAAGGGCAGCCCTGTAGGGAGGTGTACCCTGCCTTTTCCTTGGTGCTCACACTGATACAGCTTGGTGCTGCTGATGAAGGGAGAGAGTTGACCGCTGGTTGTGAGAATGGAAAACTTCCTTTCCTCTTAGGGCGCAGGGAGTTAATACAGTTTTGCCCCTTTCAGAGAGCAACTGTCGAGCAGACAGAGTTGGTCTCTCTTTGCCCTTCTTTGCACTTTTACAGAAGTTGAAACCAGAATCTGCCTTCTTTGAAAAAGAGGAGTTTGGCATTTAAAATGTCTTTACTTGTAACTCCACAAATGAGTGAGTGCAGGAACTAATTACTCAGTAAAAGTGTAACGCAAATTGAAATAAGTCATTTTGATATGTTGGTCTTCATATTGAATGAGTACCTACCAAACACCAAATTGTACTCAGTCCTTTGTATCACCCTTAATGATCTACTTAGCATCATTTCGCTTGTTCATGTTCATTTACTCCCTAATCTGTAATTGTGATTTCATTCCTACATAGGGTTTCACTGGAAAAGATGGCGCCATGGGACCGAGAGGCCCACCCGGGCCACCGGTAAGAGCCGAGTGGGTTACATGTCTCCACCTGGTCTTCAATCTCCTTTCCCTTTGTTCCCGTTTTACTAGTGAGAAAACCTGATTTGAATTACCCTTCATCTGTGCTGTGGGGGTAGATTGTTATATGAGCTGTTTGTGTTTGTTTTTCTAAATCAAAATGTGCTAGAGGAAACAGATATGTCAAAATACAGATGCTTAATCAAGTTACGGTTGAGAAAAATCTCAGACTGACTTGGCCACTATCTGGTTAGTCTCATGATTTTCCTCTTTATTGAGTAGTTATGTTCAGGACCTCAGTGGTTACCTCCTGAATCTGGTGCTTCTGACATTTAAATGTTAAGGACATTATGAATGAGCAACCGTCGATCATTCTGGGGAAGTAGGTTTTATCTGCAACTTAAACAAAGGGTCTTCTTATGATTTGTGGAGAAGATACTGAAGGTAAGAGATTCTGAAACTTCTTAGAGTAGAACTGCTCATAGGTCACAGTGAGACAGAGACAGTGGCTGTGCCCCTGTCTGGATGGCAGAATTCAGAGATTCTGAAACATATGTTTAAATGATTTACTATTTATTTTTAATACATGTGTTTTCAGGTTTAAATATTAAGCTTAAGTATTTACTGCAGAGCTCATTTTTTCCCCATAAATCCCACAGAGAACTGTTTTATAAAAATCTTATGATTCCATTCAACGGAAATGGTAGGCTTTAGAACATGATGTATTGGATAATATATTATAAATAGCCCAATAGATAGATGGTGAAAATGCCTGAAAGTTGATTTAAAAGCGACAGGGAGAATTCCTGTGGTTTTGCTGGGTTGAAAAGTGCTGATAGGATGGAGAGACTTGGAGCCTGGGGAATGTCCCTGAGGAAGAAGTGACTTCTAGACTCCTCTACAGATGCCAGAAGTGTGGCTAAACTGTGATAAACCCAGCCACCTTTTTAATTCCTCTCTGGCCAAAGTTTCCATTTCCGTCTTTTGGAGATTTCATTTTGATTTTTTTTTCAAAAATAAGCTAAAACTTTAGGAGTTTCCTTCTGTAAAGATGCTTTGTAACAGATTTACTAAGATTGTAGTCTAGAAATTATGAAGCTGGCTATATGCATGTGTGTATTTTTCTATTGGTCTCAAGATCTAGTTCAAACTGAAATTCCAAGATTCCTACCTCGTGTTACCTTGAAATGTGTCTGTCCTCTTCTTTAATGTGGAATGGTATTCTGCTTCTTTTACAAGTTTTAAACCTGGCTGCAGTTCTTTAGTTTCTGTGGCTAGGATTTTTTCCTTGTTATAACATTCCCTTTCTTGGTCTGTGATTGTAGGGAACCCCAGGTTCTCCAGGAGTTACAGGGCCCAGTGGGAAACCAGGAAAACCTGGAGACCATGGCAGACCAGTAAGTAGATGCCTTGCATGCCAACTGACTTCCATTCTCTTGTGGACACAGATAATAAGAACTCCAAGGCTTGGCCATATTTAGGTTATCTCAGCCATAAATATGTTTGGAGCCTCTGCTGAAATAATGATTAAACCCATAGATTTGCCTTGGGAATAGTTCTAAAGGCTTTTTTCCCCCTGCTGGGTTGCTATAATATCCTGGGATGAAAATTGTGGTCATTGGGTTTCTTTAAAACGAGGAAGGGATTATGAGCCAAGACACATATTTCTGCACTGTATAAACACTCACAGCTTCAGAGCTGGGTCAGCAAAATCACTCTTTTTATTTATAAATGGTATGCTGTTTAAGACATAAAAATACATGATGAGAGTGCAGGGCGCCTTACCTCCCCAGTTTATGAATGTTAACTCTTCGGCAGACAGTACTACCACGCTCCATCATTTGCTTCTTGCTCCATAGCTGAGGATGCTGGAGCATCAGAGCAGTTAAAAATATTTATTGAGGCCTGAGGAGATGGCTTAGTGGGTAAAAATGCTAGCCATGCAAACATGAGATCTAAGTTTGTACCTTCAGAACACTTATAAAATCTGGACATGTAGTATGAGTAGCTGCACTATCCCAGTGTTCCTACAGAGAAATGGGAGGGAGAAAGGAGAGAATCTCTAAAAGCTCTTAGGCAAGATATCTGGCATCCACAGTGGAAAAACAGCAAAGAGACTTTGTCTCAAATAATGTGGAAGTTGACAGTGACCACCCAAGGCTGTCCTCAGACCTCCACATGTATGCTATGGCACACATATACCTATAGATGTATACTCAAATGCCCTCACCACATGTGTGCATGTGCAAACAAAATCATCTACTAGGTTGACAGAGTAGCTCAGTGGTGGAGTACAAGGCCATGAGTTCAACACTTAGCACAAACAAATTAATAAGAAGCCAAACTTACATTGGCTTTTTTTTACTTTTTCCAATGTGGTCCTTTCTCCATTTATATCTGATTTAGCTTTCCCTCATTCCTATGTTTAGTTAGAAATAAAAATTGCAATAGCATTACACCTATTATGTGCTTTCAAGTTAGTACCTTCCAACTAAATTTGGAGTTTCTAAATACCCACAAGTATTTGAAATGACTATTTGGCTCTTCATTCCCTTCATGCTTAATTTTGCATTAGTATAAGGCAAGGGTATTGCTAACCTATGCAAGCAGAGGCTCAAAAATTTCCATTGCTTTTACTTGAGATGTGATTGCTAATAACTGGTAGTAAAGATGCTTCTACAAGATCACAGACAAAATGACAGGGAAGATATTCCCATGAACTCCTAACAATATGATTGTCTAAACAAGACTGTATAATGACAACACTAGTTCACATGTCAACATGTGTGGGAGAAATATCACAAGGCTTCACCCCTAGATGAAGAACTAAAGGCAGTTAATGGCTGCTGGGAGAGGGAAACTTAATGCTTTGCTTTTTTAGAGATAAGATCCTGATAGGTTATCCAATCACAAGTGGTCATCTCTAAATATATGCACATATGAGAAACACTAAATTCACTTAGTAGGATGTGTGTGTGTGTGTGTGTGTGTGTGTGTGTGTGTGTGTGTGTGTGTAACAGTAATAATTGAGGGGGCTCATGAGAGAAGTTGTGGGGATCTGGAAGGGTAGTTATGATATACATGGTATGTGATACTCATGTATTAATTCCTCAAAAAATTTAAACAAGCAATTTAGAGTAGGAATAGATTGAAAAAGTAAATCAGAAACATTTCTAAAGAGTAAGAAATAAAAAATAATGCAGTTTTCACAAAGCTCCATTAGTATTCCATAAAAATATAATACTTTTGGTAATGGGAAAGCCAAGCACAAGTTTTACTTACAATCATTTTAATTCATTATGCATTTATTTAGACCTCATGTCTCAAAGCAAAGAAGTAAGACAATCTAATTTTTCTTTAAAAACACCATTCTGGCATCTGTATTGAGAATAGGCTATTAAGAGTAAAAGCAGAAAGTAGAGAGGTCAGTTAAGAGGATATTGGAATAGTTACACTAAGCCTTGGTTTGAACTACAGTGGTTTCCATGGGAACAGTACATGTTGGTTTGGCTGGAATAGTATCCCAACATCAGATTTGTTAATGACTTGGATGTTCCTTCTGTAATGGCAGCTGGCTGTTTGAAAAGATACTACAGAAAGATAGGAAGTTCCTGCCCTTGAAGTAACGCTCTTGGACAGGAAGGGGCATCTGATTGAATATGATAAAGATTATGTGGTTGTTTGGATGTGAGACCAATAAAGAAGAACATCTATTTTTTTTTCTACCCTGCACAAAGACAAACTGGAGGTAGAATGAGCTACATATTCATCTCAGGAGCTGACAGGAAGCCCATTAGTTCTTACTGGAAGTGAATGGATGTCAAGCTTTTGGGGATCCCACAATGAATAGTTGAGCTGAGTAAACATGGCAACTTCAAGTGTGATAGATCAAGTGCAGTTTGAGTTAAAGTGTACATATTTCAGTTGCAAGCCTACATGGTAAATGATACATATATATTTTATAAATGTTTTTTTAAAATTCACATCTGAACAAGGCTTTGGAAGGTAACTATTTGGTGGGGCATGAGATTATTTTTACAGAAAAGAAACATGTTAGTGGCACGATTTTAAGTACGATGTGTCATTTTGCTGGTTGATCAGACGATCGATGCTGCCCCCTGCATTGTCAGTCATTCCTGTCCATGCGACATTTTAGAGCAGTGGTTCCCAACCTTCCTGATGCTGTGACCCTTTAATACAGTTCCTCATGGTGTGGTGACCCCAACCAGAACATTACTTTTGTTGCTGCTTCATAACTGTAAGTTTGCTATTGCTATGAATCATAATGTAAATATCTGTCTTTTCGGATGTTTCTAGGTGACCCCTGGGCAAAGGTCATTTGATTCCCATAGGGGTCATGACCCACAGGTTGAGAACTGCTGTTTTAGACTCTCTCTTCCTGTTTCTAAAGTATGAAATTCTTGTGTTTCAGGGTCAATCTGGGTTAAAAGGAGAAAAAGGTGATAGGGTATGTATATCTTAAAATTTGGCTTATTTTTATTTCAAGGGTTAAATGTTGGCATCTGAAATTACAGCAATAATACTTAATTTTTAAAAATTTAATTAACCAGGGAGACATTGCTTCCCAGAACATGATGCGAGCAGTTGCAAGACAAGTCTGCGAACAACTGATAAGTGGTAATTCATTGTTTATCATCTGAGTCTGCAGACAGCTAATAAGTGGTAATTCATTGTTTATCATCTGAGTCTGCGAACAACTGTTACCTGGTAATCCATGGTTTACCATTTAAATGACTTTTAAAGTAATTCTGGGACAAATACAGAACTTGAGTCACAGAGTTGATCAGAGATGTTTCAAACTCATGCAGCTCTGTGCCTGAAGATGGAGTGCAGGCTAACCTTGAATTCAAGGCTCCCCTCATAGTTTAGATTGTGCTTCTCACAGCATGATCCTGAGGAACACATCTCCTAAAATTGCTTAATTTGCTTGTTAGAAATGAGAGTTCCTTGATCATGTTCTAAACTCAGTGAATTATTGTGCTTGGAAATGAAGCACCCCAAAAATGTATTTTCCAATATACACTTAAAAAAGTTCTCATTTGTGCTAAAACCTGGGTATTATTGCCTTGGGTACCTAGAAAAACGACACACTGTTCTAATTTCAAAAGGGTTCTCTTTTGAGTGACATCATTCAGCCCACTGAAAGGCAGTGTATTCCAGAGCCACACCACACCTTGATAACTCTTATATTCACAATAAAACTTATGGTTTGAATTGAACATTTTGTGGAAATGGCCATTGATCAAGGGTCATTTTGTACTGGGTAGCTGATGTACCTCATTTTTATTGTTTGTACTAATTAGAACACTTCCTGGAGAGAAGGAAGGAGATGGGTTTCCTTAGATGGTAAGGGAAAGCCACTTCCCAGTCCTCCCTCTCCCCCCCACCTTCCTGGGTTTCTTTCTAACAAGGCTTTCTATTTACAGGCCAGATGAGCAGATTCAATCAGATGCTGAATCAGATTCCAAATGATTACCACTCAAGTCGCAACCAGCCTGGCCCACCAGGGCCCCCAGGACCCCCTGGCAGTGCTGGAGCCAGAGGAGAACCAGGGCCTGGGGGGCGACCAGGATTCCCTGGCACACCAGGAATGCAGGGACCCCCTGGTGAACGAGGTGGGCCTTTCTGGCTTTACACAGAGATAAATGAAGAGCTTGCATGTGCCAGAATTGGGGCAGGTTGAAAGCATTTGGAAGGTGGAATTTGGCAAACCACTTCAGTGTTATTTACAGTCCAGACGAGCTGTCTGGGAGCCACCTTTCCCTTTAGTAATTTGCAGGTCACAGGTCTGTATCCTGGTGATGGGGGTGTGAGAAAACAGATGCTGTTTTCAGCAGATCTTAGTAGAGATGTTTCTATCCATTGATTTCTCTTGTGGCTCTAATGGGAAGCAGTGTCTTGGCAAACGGAATTAGGCATCACTGTGTTGTGACTGTGGCAAGAACTGAACAGCAACTGAGGACATCTAAGCAGCCCAATGGTTTTAGGTCCAAATTCTTTCTGCTCCTTTATTCAAGGCCTGGAACTGGTTCTAGGATATTTGTTTGACTTTAATTTCATGGTAGATAAATGAAATTGAAAGGGAGTGGGGGGGGGGGAGAAAAATGGGATTTTTCTGCTTCCAGATGTTTCAAGACATTGAATACCAGTTTAAGAGTTCTATAACCCTACTATCTGATGGTGTCAATGGTGTGCACACACAGCTCATGAAGTCTACCTGAAGGGCCTGCTCTAAGATCTCTGTTTTTAATTACTATTTGACAATATATTAGGCATATTTGTATCCTTCAAATAATTCCCCTCTGACTTTCAGCCAGATTTGTTTCTTGGCCATGAATCTGGAATTACACAAATGTCTAGAAAGAATTTGGCTTAAGGAGTGAACTTCTGGGAAAAATTAGGTTCTGTTTTCACTAAGGAAATGAGTTACTTGAGTTATTATTATTTAAGATGAAAAAATCATGTTTCCAGATAAAATTTTCCCATGCTTTTCTTTTCTCTCTTTCTTTTTTTGGGGGGGACTTCTTGTAGGTTTGCCTGGAGAGAAAGGTGAAAGGGGTATTGGGTCTCCAGGACCCCGAGGGCCGCCTGGACCCCCAGGTAGGTTGGTTAAGCCATCAGATTGGGAAAGCCTGTAAAGTGTGGGAGGCAATTTCATAGCATCAGCTCTTTCCAATATGGTGGTCTTTCAGCGAGAAGTTCAGATTGGATGTTCTCTTTGTTGAAATGTACGCTCTATCAGGCATTTGCTCACAGCCTCAGTAGAGGAAGGCCTGAATGGCACTGATAAAGAAGGACTCTTTTTGGAGGGACTTTTGCTGTGATGTTTGTTGTAGTTGTTTTGTTTTTGTTTGCTTTATACCCTCCAAATACTGTTTTTTCCCTAGTATTCTTCAATATGAAGTTATTAGAGTGAGAAAAATTTAAAGACTTGACACATATTTTCATTTACAACCTTTCCTCAGCATGTTTCAAGGCAACAATAGCTGTTCAACTGTTTCATGAATTGTTTTGACTAGGTTGAAAATGAATTTTTTCTATTATTTAAAGATTAAAAAATTATCTAAATATCTATCTCTCTGTCTGCATGTCTGTCTAAATATCTGTCTATTTATCATCTATTTATTTGTGTGTGTTACATGTGTGTTTATTTCATGGTGTACATGTGGATGCCAGAGGACAACTTGTGTCCACAATGTGGGTCCTGGGATTGAACTCTGGTTTTAGGATTGGCAGCAAGTACTTTTACTTACCAAGCCATTTTGCTGCCCCACATTTTTCTTATCGTTATGTGGTTTCTAGATCTTTGCACCAAGGCCAGCTCTGTGGTTAAATCTTTGCATTTATGTTAATCATAACTAAGTACCACTTTATCCAGAAAGAATGTTATTTGCTTCATGTAAACTGGAGATGTGGACCAGATACTCACCTGGTTAGCTGATGTAGCCATTCCAGGCATCCTTGTTCCTGCATGAATGGGAGCAAACAAAAGAGTTCACAGATAATTTTAGCTTGGCTTAATTCTTGCTAAATCAGTTTTCCTTTAATGAAATTACTACATTAGTGAATTGCTGGCATTAATTCATCACAAGGAAGTTCTTTGGTTCATACTGGGAATTTCTTATGGAATTATTTTCTTATTCCACTAGTGAATGGTGGTCTAATGTCAAGTTAGTGGAGATGTCACTTGAGTATGGGAGACTGCCTCAGGTGTTCTTGACAAGAAGGGAAACATATTTGTTTTAACTTCATACTAGGTCCACAAGGAGAATCCAGAACGGGTCCACCAGGGTCTACAGGCTCAAGAGGACCTCCTGGTCCCCCTGGTCGTCCTGGAAACTCAGGTATCCGAGGACCCCCAGGTCCTCCTGGATATTGTGATTCATCCCAGTGTGCCAGCATCCCGTACAATGGGCAAGGCTATCCAGGTATGTTGTTACCATCTTAAGGACCCCAATTCCTCAGAAATAGAGCCATGGGATTGAAGGAAGGTAAAGTTAAGGATTTTGTGGGGATGTCACCTTTTTTCAGTTCTGTATTTTGAGCTTTGCTATCTTCTAAAGCACAAAACACCTTTCACTAATTAGGATTTAAGTAACCATTTTCCCGTCCTACATTTCTAGATTTACCAAACCACATCATCAACAGCTCTCCTGGGAGTTAAATGAATGCTACCAATTCTATGAGTTTTTTCTAAAAGAATAGAGAGATAAATAAAAAAAGAAATAAAGTTATAGAATGCTGAAAATATATACAGAAAGTATTTGGGGGAATTTAATTTACACGTGATAGCAGAGTACAGACAACTGAAATAATTCACTGTCTGTGCCAGCCATGGAACTGATGCTTATCAAATCTGAAACTTAATATTTTTGTAGGGTTGTTAATGAAATTCTAGTGTTCCCCAGTTGTAGACAGCAGAAGTCTCTTGTGCCTGACATTGGGGGATGTGAGGTTTGGGAGGTATGTTGGTCTGGATAGAAGATTGTCATGTTGTGGTCAATGGTGACTTTTCATTAGTGCATCCTCAAGCATCTTGCAAGTTTAAAAATGATACTGCTGTTTGATATGGTTTGCTACTAGCAAATAGTGCATGAGTAGTTGAATATCTAAGTATCTATATATCTATATATTTATGTGCATACTTTTATATGATCAAAAGTAATAATGAATCCAATGCATACTCCCATGCAACCCATTCCTAAGAATGTAATTTAATTCTTTGTAAAACAAATTTAAATTGTTACTGCCTTATGGCATACGTGAACTGAAAATATATGGATATATATATATATCTATATACTTTAACATTTACATAGATGGATGTGTATATATATTTATTTTGCATAGTAATTCAACTTTTAAAAACTATCATCTTTGACCTGTTTCAGGTTCCGGCTAACAAATTTTCTAAGTCTCCAGTGCTGCTTACAGTTTGAATACATGAAAATCCTGTTTCTGAGATGTTTGCGCACGTGCTTATTAGAAAATGAGTCTGTATGGAACTCTCACCACAGATATGGTTAATGAACTGGGTCGGCATCATACAGGAGGGTGGAGACTCGATACTAACTTGAATGATTCAAAAGCAGTGGTTTCAGCCTGATGCTTTTCAGCAGTAATGTAAAAAACCATCTTTAAAAAAGTTCAAGCACAGCCATGAGGAGCCTTGGCTGAGAAGGATGTGCCTAATAAGCTACTAACCAGCAGAGATACGCCATGTTACAAAAGACAATTAACCTGGTTGAAGAGAAATGTCCTATGTAAATAATAAACTAATTGTGGCTTGTACATGATCTGGATGTGATCCTATCCACTAAACTTTTGTAACAACTCAACAGTCTGCTTCTGCACCAAAGCCTGCTGGCTGCTTGCTCTCTGCAGTAATAACAGAGAATGGATCTGCTCCCCTCTTGCTTGTTAGCAGTGTGTCTGAGTTCAGCGCATGTGTGAGTTCTCAGTATTCCGTGTGTGTACTCTGTTTTTTTTTAACTGCAGTTTTTCAAACCAAGGTTTAAAATCACCATTCCTTCCTGTTTGGACATAGACACAGGCGTTCCTCACCCGCTAGCTGTAACTCTGTGTGAGACACAGCTGCGGGAGACAGTGGACTGTTCATAACCTGGTGACAGCTCTTTTGACCCGAGTTCAGTTTCTAGGCACCAATATTCTTCATGTCCTCAGCTCTGAGTTGTTCTTTGACGTGAGGAGTTTGAAGTCATGAGCAATTATTTAGGGATTTGCCAGAAATCCTGACTATGTACCATGTTTACAGTTCTTTGGCCCAGTTTCTGATCCTTCCCAGGTTTTGTCCACTGATTATATTTACTGCTGGATCTTTGAAGGTGTGTCCCCCTGCGCCCCGCCCCCCCCCCCACTTGATTATCAAATTCTCTCTGCACATGTGCACATGGAAAGAATTGGACCACTGTAACACATCTATTTATGGTTGTGAGATTAAGACTGGAGTGCCATCACCTCAGGTGACGACTTAACTTTTGCTGTGTATGTACCTTCCAAGTCATGCTATAACTGTAATGTTGAATCGGACAGAGCCTTATGTGCCCGAGGGTGGGGCCTACCTGCCTGACCGTGAGCCCTTCATCGTGCCCGTGGAGCCTGAGAGGACAGCAGAATACGAGGAGGACTACGGTGCAGATGAGCCCGAACGGGAGCACCCTGACCACATGCGTTGGCGGCGTGCCCTGCGCCCAGGCCCTGGGCAGTGAACCTGTGACCGCGGGTTCAATGAGGTGGGAGGTGTTGGGATTCTCATTCACAGGTCAGACAGGGCAACATACATCTTTTCTGTGATGTTTTCTTCGCATTGCTTCATCTACAAGTGCTCTTTTCTGACTGTAGGGAACCTTGTTTTTGCAGGCAGCCTAGCTCACAACAGTCTGTAGTCATCCATGCCTTTGCAGTTCAAATGCTTACAACACCACACGCTGTTCACAGAAGCTGCAAGGAGAGAACACGCCCAGGGTGGGCTGTGGCAGCCAACTTCTAGGTGAAGCAGCAGGCCCTGGAAACCAGAGCAGCTATATGTTTGGAAAGAGCCTTTATCTTTTTCAGTACTAATCTGCAATTCAATCACATCCCATTTCCAGTAATTCTTCTCCTAAAATCAAAATGTGGGGAAGCACCAGCTCACTGTGGTGTTTCACCTTTTCCCTCTTCCTCCTGCTATGCGTTAGGACACAGAATCTTAGTGTCTTAACAACCGCAGACCTTCCTTCACGTAGCTGAAGTTATTGTATCAACTGGATACTGTTCCATATCGCTGTAGACGTCCTTGTTTTGACACACTAACATTTATGCCAAATTGCAGATTATTCTGCAGAAATGGAGTTGCATGTTTGTGTTGTATATTTAGAATGAACTTTTGCAGAACATATTTCTTAGTTATCAAAGCAGTTGGAAATGTCTGCAAGACTATGAACATAGAATTGCTGCTTTTATATTTTAACTGCAGATTGTGAATTTCACTGCCTTATATTATTTATTTCTGAAACAAAAGAGGCATTTTTCAATAAAACTACTGAAAATTTGACATGGCATAGTCTTTTTTCTTTGAAGGGCCCTTTGGAATGCTCAAGTAGTGTTACAGCAAACAGATTCACATCCTTGGATACAGTTACAAATCTCGCTAATACTGTTAAATTATGCCAAATAACTTCAGATTTTTTAAAATGCTATGGTGAAGACATTGAAAAGAGTGGTGAGCCTAAAAAGTCCGGCAGATTCCAAAGGTTTTATTAGGAATGCAGAGGATGTGGGGGCTGGTGGAAAAATAATGAGGTATCCTAGGAGACCCTAAACAACCAAATAATCTACAACCCACACAATTTTGTATGCATTTAATTATTTTCCTATACTTTACCCAATAGCAAATTTAATTGCAAAGAGGAAAATTCCTTAATGGAAAAATATAATTTAGGTAACCTCTTCTTTTCCACTTATAAATGCAATAAAAGCATCCTAAATATCAAAGCAAATGATGTAGATGTCTGTTTGAAAAAGCCAACATCAATTTAAAAGTGAGGGGTAGGCAGTGGAAGCGTTTCTCCTGGGACAAAACATGAATTGAATTCTCCTTGGAGTCTGGAAAAGCACAGATGACACATTAATGGAAGTCGGTGAAGAGGCTTGAAGTAGACAGGTGAATCATAGCATTTGTCTCTCACTTTCTACTCTTCACTTACGTTTGAAAGCCAGAGGAGAACACTGAGGTTCTATCAGCCCCCCTCTTTCACTATAGGACGAACTCAAGTTTGCTGCAAGTATCAGAAGAGGACTGAGGCTCCCTCTTCCTCACTTTGTAGGTAGATGCTTTCCTGCCCCTCCCCACCAGTCCCTTAATGCTTATTCTCTAGGCAGGAGCTTTCAAATCTCAAAGATGGCCCAACATAGTTTCTGATTCATTTGTGGTTTGGATGTTCCTTGAAGAACCCTTGTATTAGGAGTCTGAGGACTCAGTGGGGTCACAGCTACATGATTTTTTTTTTTGTTGTTTTTTGAGACAGGGTTTCTCTGAGTAGCTTTGGTACCTTCCTGGATCTCACTCTGTAGATCATCAGGCTGGCCTTGAACTCACAGAGATCCGCCTGACTCTGCCTCCTGAGTGCTGGGATGAAAGGTGTGCGCCACCACCACCCGGCCACATGAATTTGAAGCACAAAGTAATAATTGACTAGATGTGGGTTTGGTTCTTGATGTTTGTGATGCATTGGTTCACCACTGCTTTCTAGATTGCATTGGAAGAAAGGATTAGGGTCAAGCCATTCCTGAACAGAGAATTAGTAAGGAGTTAGGACACGTGGTTTTTTTTAATTGAAAATAATTTTTTCATACAATTCTGACACATATGATTTTTATTTTCATAGCATATTTCATTATTAACTGTGCATATACTCAGTAAACTTTGAAGAGAAGAGATGATATAGTTTGGGTGTAAACAGTGACAAAATCCCAGAAAAGTCAAATCTATAGGTGCTGGTTTATTTATTTAAACTTTCTTGGAAGGGAATGTTGTACAACTCAAAGGACATTCTTACTAATGTTCCAATATGAGAACACTGTACCATCCATTGATGTCTACTTAGTATTTGAAGGTGCGGCTCCAGTTTCAAGAAAAGAGCCTGAGATTTCTATTGTCACAAGTTATTACTTTTAGTGAGGTCTATAGCAGGAAACAGCATCTACACGGACCTCAATTCCTGAATATTTCATATAGAATATTTTGTATAATAGAATTAACAATTAGTCAAGTGTAAAAGCAGGTTGCACATTTATTTTCTTAAATACATGAGCATTCAAGCATTCATTTGGGCCTATAAAGAATCATGCTGTTTACTTCCATGTTATTTTCCATACAAATGAAGTCAATGCAATTTCCCTAAACATTTACTACCCATTAGACTGGATTAAGCACATATGAGTCTTTATCTCTTGGTTTTTATTACAGTTTCTTCGTCAATAAAAAGGGTTTGGACTTAACAGTGATTTAAGTGCTTCATGAAAATTAACCACTTTTTGCAAAGAATTGCAGTGGTTACTGATGTTTTCAAGGACATTATAAGTACAAAGCAACATTGACTTCTATGTTACTTAAGGTTTAATGTGGACATCTGCCCAAGCAAACACTCATTAACCTTTGCTTTCTTAGATCAGGCTACTTAAGGTCAGGAACAGAATCATAGTCCTTTCTTTTTTTAGAAGGGCCTGTATTCCCTGTCTACAACTCCAATATCTAGCCCAGATCCATGCCAATGTTCAATTACACATCCCTCAGGACAGGCTTCATGCTCAGGAATATCGAGCTGTCCAACACGAATCAGATCCTGCGTGTGTGTGTGTGTGTGTGTGTGTGTGTGTGTGCTCCCGAGTTTTTTTTTTTTTTTTTTTTTTTTTTTTTTTTTTTTTTTAAAGAGAGAGAAAGAACATGAAGTTGGATGAGTAAGGAGAGGATCTGATAGGAACTACCGAAAAGGAAATAACATGTTCAAAATAAATATTGTCAGAAATTCTCAAAACATAAATAAAAACCATAAAAGTGTTTCCCAGTACCTCAAACTTAACAGATTTATTAGGATTAGGTTCAGCTATAATAGAAAGCAACAAATTAAGAAGAAATTCCTTGGAACCCATCTATGTAATCCCAGCTATTTGGGAGGCATTTGCAGGGAGATTACAAGTTCAAGACCAGTCCGGGAAACTCTGTGAGAACATGTCTTAAAACAAAACAGACTAATAAAATAAAATTCTGGGGATCTAACTTAATATTCAAATTCTTGCTGAGTGTGGTAAGGTCCTGGGTACAGTCCTTAGTACCAGAGAACAAGTATACCATCACAACAAAACATCCCTCTATCTCTTGTGTGTAAGAAGGAGTAGACTTATGCTTTTATATTTTACTGCTCCACTCTTTGTGGTTGCCATGGTTAAATTAAGTAAATGGCCAAGGAGAGTTAATAGAGTTATAATTGTCAGACTGAGGAAGAGGAAAAATAAAGCATCATTCATTTGATGCATATTTTTGAAAGCTGCAGGTACAATGCATACTACATGTATGCATCCAGAACTTAGTCTCTTTGTAATATCTGCCTCTGAGGGAAAATAGGGAATGTTATCTGTCTTTGGAGTTGTCATTTACCCAGCTAAAATGGCAGCTCTTGTAGCAAGAATCTTAACAGGTCTTATTAATAAAATCAAACCTGAGGCCAGGTTTTGGGGTGAATACTGGAAGATCAGAGAAGCAGAACAAGCCACAGCTACCTCACCCTGCCAGTTCCTCAGCTGATTCTGTTTCCTCAGACTGTAAGCCTCTCAGTCCTCATCCAGAATGAATCTCAGCTGAACTGTGCTGCTCAAATCCTAAAAGCTTAACCAGCCAAATGCTTCTAGTTTCTGGTCTTCATTTCTTATATGTCTTTCCTTTCTACCATCACTGCCTGGGATTAAGGGCTCACTTTCTGGGATTAAAGGCGTGAGTCACCATGCTTGGCTGTATCCTTGAACAGATGGACTTCTGCCTCTTTCCAAGGTATTAATACAAATTTGTTATAAGCTGCCAGTTCTTTAAAATCACGGAGGGTGCCACTCTGCTACCTGTTTATCCCCAGTGCTTCTATCCTCTGGTTTTGCAATAACCCCTGCCATGGTGAACCTTCTGTGCTTTCCTTGTCCTTCAGGCCCTCCTTGTCTTGACATGATGCTTCCCCAGCTTGATGTTTGGGCTATGGTCGTATGGTATATTTACTGAATATCCTTGACTGAACGACATGTCCTTTTTGTTTTTGTTTGGTCATTGTCAGTTGCTTTTAGTTATGCTTAGTTACCATTACTGTCTTAGAATTCTATTGCTGTAACAAAACACCACGACCAAAAGCAACTTGAGGAGAACAAGGTTTATTTCATCTTGTAACTCTCAGGTTATACTCAGTCATAGAGGGAGTCAGGGCTGGAACCCAAGGCAGGAACCTGAAGGCAGGACCTGATGCAGAGGCCACGCAGGAATGCTGTTTAGTGCCTTGCTCCTCACAACTTGCTCAGTCTTCTTTTGTATATACTCCAGGACTACCTGCCCTGGAATGGCACTGCCCACAGTAGACTGGCTTCTTTGACATCAATCATTAATAAAATGTCCCATACACTTGACTGTATGCCAATCTGGTGGTGGCATTTTCTCAACCGAGGTTCCATCTTTCCAAACGACTCTAGCTTGTGCCAAGATGGTAATGCGCTAATCAGGACAATTGCCCTCCTTCAATTGACACACCAATGCATTACTACTAAACTGCAAGCTTTCCTTGCTAATCCCTAGTACCACATATTAACATCAACATCTCAATATAAAACACACTGTGTTTGAAAAGTCCCACAGTTTTAAAGAGCTCAAATACTTTAGGACTTTAGTCTCTTTAAAATATCCAACCTATGTGTAGCTAGAGTTTTCCTGCCTGGCCCATAGTCAGGACAAATCTCTCTTACCCGCCAGTCCCACAGTCGCTCAGACCCAACCAAGAAAGCACACAGAAACTTACATTGTTTAGAAACTGTATGGCAGTGGCAGGCTTCTTGTTATCTGCTTCTTCTATCTTAAATTAACCCATTTCTGTTAGTCTATACTTTGCCACATGGCTTGTGGCTTACCAGTGTCTTTCATGTTGCTTTTCATGGCGGCGGCTGGCGGTGTCTCCCCAGCCTTCTACTTCCCAGAATTCTCTTCTCTCTTGTCCTGCCTATACTTCCTGCCTGGCCACTGGCCAATCAGAACTTTATTTACACAGAGCGATATCCACAGCACCTATGTAAAACTCCAAGGGCTTGGTTAAACTCCAGTTGGGGCTGAGGCAGCTAAAATTAAGGGCCATTTGTGGGATAGTATGCAAGGCTTCCCTATTTAGAAGAGAATCTAAATGAAATTTCCAAATAATGGGGGAGACAGAGTCCCCACTGACTATTTCTTGCCACTAAACATAGCTTCAAGTACCAGGATTGGGTTACTTCTAATTGAGTTGTTGACCAGAGGGATCCCACAGGAACCCCAAAACCACTTTCAGGCTGTGGCCAAGACTACAGGTTGCTTCCCATAAACTGACAGCAAGGCTCTATTGCTGCAGACAGCACCTATACAACACATCAAACACCAAGAAGTCCAGCTGGTGCCTACCCAGAGCCTTCACTCCCTACCTTCTAGCATTTTTGGTACAGAAAAGTATTCTGCATTTTACCAAAGGGGAAACATAAGCATCAAGCCATTCACAAACTTTCTCATCTACAATGGTATCCTGTCTGCAAGATATGCTAGGGCAATGGTGACACAAACTTATGGGAGTAACCAACCAATATCTGATTTGACTTAAGATCACTCCATGAGCTGGAACTCATACCAGACACTGCTTACTTGGGTGATGAAGAACCAGAGAGTAGATATCACATACACCTTGGGTAAAACCCAACACTGCTGGTCTAAACAAACAGGCAAGCAAGCAAGCAAACAAACAAATAAACAGTGCAGTGTTATGGAGTTTGTGAGCCCTGGGAAAAGATCATAGATTCAATGCAATGAAAAGATTTATTGATTAGCAACTTGCAGGACCAAAAAAATCTCTAAGCCAAATTTGAGATTGCCATGAAGGAGGGGGATGGGGAAAGGTATTTTAAAGACAAAAATCATATGAAGACCTTCAATATCTATGCAAGCAAGCACAATTTGGTCAGTTTTGCCATGTTTAAGTGGCAACTCAAAACAATAACAGAACAATAACAGAACAGACTTCTCAAACAGAACAATTCAAAACTTAACAGACACCTCAAAACAATCTTTGTGTATCTGCCTAAGCAAATTACAGAAGACAAAAAAAAAAAAAAAAACCAACCAAAAACAAAAACAAAAAAAACCCCAGACATATCATAACAAGTAAATATTCACAACTGTGCATTTTTGGGTGGGGTCACTGAGTCAGGGTTTCTGGAAATTTATCTTTCAAGGGACTGGAGTCAGAGACAAACAGCTAATGGGTACCCAGACAGATGCCTAGCATAATGTCATTAGCCATCACAGTAGCTACAAGCTACAAAATGACTCCTAATGGCACGTTCTGTTCCACTCACATGAGTGCCTTGCTCAGCCCTTCATCAGATGCTTCTTTGTGCAGCAGATGGGAACAAATACAGAGACCCACAGCCAGACATTATGCAGAGAGTGAGAGATCTTGGAACACTCAGCCCTACATGGGATCAAATTCCTTCCTGCAGGGCTCAGGGAACCTTGCAGAAGAGGAAGCAGAAGGAGTGTAAGATCCAGAGGGGAAGGAAGACACATGCACACACAAAAACAAAAACAAAAAAATCTAAAACAAAACCAAGGCTCCCTAAATTAACACCATCAAAGCTCATGTGAACTCTCAGAGACTGAGGCAGCATGCATAGGGCCTGCATGGGTCTGCACCAGGTCCTCTGAGTATATATTATGACTTCCAGTTAGTGTTTTTAATGGGACTCTAAGGCGTTTGAACACATGGATCTCTGACTCCTGTGACTTCTCTTCGGCTCCTTTCCCTCTCTTTGTTTGTCTTGTCCAGCGCTGATATGGTAGTATTTATTTTATCATACATTTTATTTTGTTATATTTTATTATCATCCCTTTGAAGTCTGTTTGTTTTCTAATGAGAGACAGAAATGGAGTGGATCTGGATGGGAGGGGAGGTGGGGAGGAACTGGAGAACCATAATCAAGATATAGTATGTGTGAAAAAAGTGTTTTAATAAAAGGACAAAAAATAAAATAAAAAATAAAAATCTGACCAAAAAAAAATCTCTAAATCTCTAAATAGCATAAGCATAGTCTATACCTAACCAAAATATGATTCTGTACTAGTAAAAACAATAATGAATTAAATAAAAAATTGACACACATATTTAAAAAAACAACCAAAACTCCAATGTATTTATAAAATATCCAAAATCTGTCAACTGTGGACTCCAAATTTAAATCCAAAATTCAACAGGGTAAACATTTCATCACTTAACATCTGGGACCCACTCATGGTCCCTGGGTTCCACAGGGTTTTGGCAGCTCCATTTCTCTGGCAATGCCATCTGAAGCACACAGAGGTTTCTTCTAGGCTCAGGCCAATGGCACTCTATAGATGTTGCTGTATTTTGTGGTCATCTCACAGTACTGGCATCTCCAAATTTCTAGGATCTTTGTAGTAACTGGGTTTTACTTTGAGCAATAGATTCTACTGACTTCTCATCAGGGACTCTGAGCCTGCTACATGGTGCAAAACACCAACTTCTCTCCATGACGCTTTCAATTCTGTAGTTTCTACTGCACGGGCCTCTCACAGATTCTCATAGTGCCAGACCTCAACTGCTGTCCATGACCCCTCATGCCTTCAAACCTACTACAACCTGGGAAACTCTTATACAATACCAAGTCTGGTTGCCAACACTAGCTAAAGCCCTGGTCCCCTTTGGGCCATAGCTTCTGGGTGCTGACTCCAAGGAAACACTTTTTGGAAGATTTTGTCTCAGTGATGTTGAGTTCATTTTCTTTTTTAAAATAATTAATTCTTTGTATTTAAAAATTTTCATACAATCTATTTTGATCATATTCTCTCCCTTTCCCTGACTCTTTCCTGTTTTTTTCCATATCCCTAGACACCAACTTCATGCTTTCTCTCTTTCTTTTATTCTTTCTTTAAAAAGGGCAAAACCAAAACAAAACCCCCCACAAAACCACAAAATCAAAACACACTAAAACCAAAACCAAAACTAAAGCCCAAATAAGACAAAAAAATAACCCAACACAAAACCTTTCATATGATGCACAAACAAAACAAAACAGAAAAACAAGCAATCAAGGACATTGGTTAACTTCTTATGGAATGAGGCCTGCTGTGGAGTGTGGTTGATATACCCAGTGAGAGTCCATTTAGAAAAATGGTTTTCCCTTTCCCAGAAGGTATCCATTACAAATGGCTTCCTGGTTAGGGTAGGACTTTGTGTCCATTCTTCCTTTTCCATGCTCAGATTTAGTATGTTTTGAAACTATGCAGGTCTTGTGTATTCTGTCAGTATCTGTGATTTCATGTGTGTTCATTCTACTTCTGTATGGCATTGTTTACTTGGGGATATCTATCAACTCTGGCTCATACAATCTTTCCACATCCTCTTCTATGTAGAGAGCTGAACCCTTGAGCTGAAAAGTCTGATAAAGACATCCCACTAAGGACTGAGTGCTCCAAAGTCTCTCATTCTCTGTACATTATCCAATTGTGGGGTCTCTGTCAATTCTCATATACTGCAAGAAGAAGCTTCTCTGATGAGGGTTGGGCAATGTACTGATCTGTGGGCATAGCAATATGTCATTAGGAGTCTATTTCTTGCTATGTTCCTTTGGCAGGATAATAGTAGTAGGTTTTCACCTAGGGCCCATCACCCATCGAATCTCAGCTTCTTGGTCACTTTAACAGTGACAGATATGGGTTCCATCTTGCAGAATGGGACTTAAGCCTAGTTTTTAAACCCATAACATTTGTGGCACTATTGCACCAGGATGTCTTACAGGCAGGTCACTGGTGTAGACCACAGGGTTTGTAGCTGGATGATATTGATGATTACTTCTATCTTCCAGTAGTGTGCAGAGTACCTTGCAGCATAGTGAAAGCTAGTCAGTTGGCTCGGCCCTTCTAATTGGAAATGGTTCAGTTTCTTCATGCGTTATGACATAAGTAAGTTATGTCCTCAGCAACAGGGCCTTGCCATTAGGTTATTGAAAGTAGCCAATAGCTTTTGCAATAGCCTGTGTTGTTTGTGGTAGGGAGTCTATGGAACCATTTTGGCCAAGGAATCAGCAAGATGTAACCTGTTTCTGGCACTGGAGGTTTTACTTGATGGCATACAAGTTTAGTTGGAGCATTGTCTCTCTCATTATATAGTAACTTTGTTTAAGTTCCTTTCTTAATGTATATATTTTAGGAGGCTCTATGGTAGTAGATCTCTCTATAGCTTTAAAAAAGGCCTTTAGTATTGGTTGTCCTTCCCCATATTCCTTCATTTATCCTTCTATCCCATCTCTCTCTCCTTTTAGTCCTTCCATTCTAGTTTCCCCTTTATCTCATGGAGGACCATCTACTCTCCCCACTTCCTTCCTTGCTATTTAAGTTCTATGGTTATTCTGAACAGAACACACATATCTAAAACTTAAAAGCTAATCTCTACATACAAGAGAAAACATAAATATTTATATTTTTGCTTCTAGTTCTACCAATTTACCTGAAAATTTCCTTTTTATTAATACTTGAATAACACTCTGTTGTGTAAATGTACCACATTTTCATTATCCGCTGATTAGTTGATGGACATCTAGGCTATTTCCACCTTCTGGCTATTATGAATAGAGCATCAATGAACGTGGATGAGGAAGTATCTATGTAGTAGTATAATGCAGAGTCAATGGGTATGTGCCCAAATCTGGTTTATCTGGATCCTGAGGTTGAGTAATTTTAAACGTTTTGAGGAACTTTCACACTGATTTCCATAGTGCCCATACCAGTATGCACACCCATCAGCAAGGAATGAGTGTTTCCCTTTCTGTTCACCCTCCCCAGCATGTGCTGTCATTGGTTTTATTGATCTTAACCATTCTGACTTGGGTAAGATGAAATCTCAAAGTTGTTTTTATTTTCATTAGCCTGATGGCTAAGAAGCTTGAACATTTTTGAAAAGTGTTTCTCAGCCATTTGTATTTCATTTTTTGAGAACCCTCTATTTGGTTCTATACTCCATTTTGAAATTAGGTTATTTGTTTTCTTTATGTTCAGTTCCTTTTAGTACATTACATATTCTAGATACTAACCCTTATTACAGTGGTTATTGACTTTCCTAATGCTGGGACCCTTTAATATAGCTCCTCATGTTTTAGCGATCCCCCCCCACCATAAAATTATTTTTGTTATTACATTGTAATTTTGCTACTGTTATAAATTGTAATGTAAATATCTGATATGCATGATATATGATATGTGACCCCCAAAAGGGGTCCTGACCTACAGGTTGAGAATCACTCACTGCTTTACCAGGTTATGTAATTGTTTTTTTTTTTTTTTAAACTGGAAATATAACTATTTATATTACAAACTGAAGTTGTAAGAAATGTTTACCTTACAAATAAATATTTTTAACCTGGGTTAGTTGCATTCCTAGAAAATTATATACTATATATTATTATAACTATTAATTAATTTTATCCTTAGCAGAATTATAAAGTAAAATAAAATTTTTGACATATACCACAATTTCAAAATTTCAGGTTTTTAATTGTTAAAGATCTTTTCTCATCTGTAAGCTGCTGGTTTGCTTGAATGATGATGTTTGTTGCTATATAGAAGTTTTTTTTAGCTTTATAGGGTTCCATTTACTAATTGCTGGTATTAATTTCTGGTTCAGGGTATCTGGTTTCATGTTGAGGTCCCTGATCTGTTTGGAGTTGAGTTTTGTGCAGGGTGATCAATAAGATCTATTTTCATTCTACAAACAGTCATGCAATTTGACCAGAACCATTTGTCAAAGATGCTCTCTTTTCTTGAGTATGTTTGTGACTTATTCAGCACAAATAAGATGTCTGTAAGGTGTATGGAATTATGTCTGGATCTTCACAGTTTAATTCCATTGTCCAACATACCTGTTTTTCTGTCAATACCATGCTGCTTTAGTACTATATCTTTGTTGTACAACTTGAAATTTTGGGTGGTGATAATTCCAGGAATTATTTTATTATTCAGGATTGCTTTAGCTGTCCTAGGTTTGAGTGTGTGTGTGTGTGTGTGTGTGTGTGTGTGTGTGTGTGTGTGCGCATGTATGTTTCTACATTAAGTTGAATACTGTTTCTTTCAGTTTCTGTGAAGAATTGTTTTAGAATCTTGGTGAGGCCTGCACTTAATCTCTAGATTGCTTTTGGTAGAATGGCCATTTTCACAATATTAATCCTATTGATCTATAAGCATGGGAGATATTTCCATCTTCCGATTTCTTCTATTTTTTTCATCAAAGTCTTAAAGCTTTTATTATATAAGAGTTTCACTTGCTTGGTTAGAGTTATTCCAAGATATTTCATTTTTTTTATGATACTGTAAAATGTCTTATTGCTCTAGCTAAGACCTCAACCTCTATATTGACTAGCTATAGAGAGAATGGAAACCATTGTCTTGTTCTTGATTTTAGTGGAAATGCTTCAGATTTTTCTCCATTTAGGCTGACATAATCTGTGTGGTTGCTGTAAATGGCCTTTATTATGTTGAAGTATGTCTCTTATATCCCTAGTATCTCTAGGACTTTTATCTTGAAGGGATATTGGAGTTTTGTCAAAGGCCTTTTGTTCACTTAATGAGATGTTCATGTGGTTTTTGTCTTTTAGCTATTTATGTTTATTGATTTTCATATGTTGGACCATTCCTACATCTCTGGGATGAACCCAACTTGACCATGGTTGATAATCTTTTTGATGTGTTCTTGAATTTTGTTTGCAAGTATTTTATTGAGAATTTTTGGATCTATGTCCATAAGAGATACTAATCTATAATTTTCTTTTTTGGGGGGGTCATTGTGTATTTTTGATATCAGGGTATTGTCACTTCATAAAAAGAATTAAGAAATGTACTTTCAATTTCTATTTTGTGGAATAATTTGAGGCATATTGACATTAGTTCTTTGAGGATCTGGTAGAATTCTATACTGAATCCATCTCCTCTTGGTCTCTTCTGAATCCCAGGTAGTTCTTCAGCCCCAGATGACCAGTATTGATTGTTCCAACAATGAAAGGCATCCCTTTAGTGGTTCGTATTTACTTATTCTTCAGCCCCATCTGACTAAATCCATAGATTCTTAATCAAAAGTATCAAACAGCCAAGCCAGGTCTTGGCAATTTCATTGTATTCAACATTCTTATCTTCCAAGCTTCCACAGACTAGACCACTGAGCTCTGAACACTCAACATTTCTCCTAGCTCAAAGTTCAAACACCATCAATAATACTCTCAGAACCACACAGTCAGGCCTATTAAATCAATTTAATACTCCTCTTACCAATTTCTGTCTTAGTTTTCTAATACTGTGAAGAACCACCATGATGAAAATCACCTTGGGTGGAATATGTTTATTTAACCTTACAACTCCCAGGTAACAGTCTATCACTGAGGGAAGTAAGAGCAGGAACCTGGAGACAAGAACTGATGCAGAGGCATTGGATGAGCAAGCCAATAATCAGCTCTCCTCCATGGCCTTCCGTTCAGTTCATGGGTTTGTACATGTTTCCCATGGGGCTTTCAGGGACCCTTTCCAGTGTTTATTTATTTTCAAGATGACCTCTTCTGATGCCCACTCAACTTTGCTTCCATGGAATAATTCACAGATTTGTTTTTGACTGGTCTGAGATCCTCTTAGGAGAGATTCCAGCATGCTCATCCAAGTCTTGCTACCTAAGAAGTTCATTTGATGACAGGAGACTCAAGCCTCCTTGTCAAGTCAAATGAAAGAAAATTCTCCCAGAATGGTCTTTCTATGCCCTGCTGAATTACATTTATTTCTCACCATTAAATACGTATGAATGTAAGTTAGATCAGTATGTCTACTACGTCAGAGATCACCACTGTGGAATACCAGGCCTGTCACGTAGGCATCCTTCAGTCTCTGTGAGCAATTTTTCTTAGACTCTCCTTTGTATGACTCACTTTGGGGGGGGGCGTTGAATCATCCTGCTGTGGATGGGCAAAGCCACACTTCTTCCCTAAGACAAGGATTACTGATTTCAGCAGATTCCTGGCTCTCGTCTTTTCAGATATAAGCTATGGGGGTGATAGAACAATAGCATCTAATGGCAGAGTTGATTCCTCCTGTTCCTGGAGGTCCTCTGTAACTGTACTCTGTGGTTCTCTTTAGAATGTGAGTGGTCAGTAATTATTGTTTTCACTGCCTTTTGCCAAGTTTTGATTCAAGAATAAAAGTTCCATTTAATCGTGTGCAACCAAATAAAGCAAACTCCCTGGCTCCTTTATCCTTCTGTGTCCTAAATCTCTAACTTCAATTGCTTTTACCTTATATTTTGAGATGCAGTCTTTTATTGGATCTGGAGATCTTTTTTGGTTAGGCTGGGTGGCCAGCAAGCTTCTGGGATCCATCTGTCTGCATTCTGCCTCTTGTGCTGCCCTTGAGCTTATGGATGGCTAAGACTGGCTTCTACATGTGTGCTGAGGATCTGAACTCAGAACTCTTGTTTGCACAGCAAGTACTTTCTTTCCCTAGGACTCTCTCTGTCTCTAACTTGGGGTCCTGACTTGTCTGAGCCTCTGCAGATGCTAGATTTCTTGGCTGATGGATTTTGATCATTTTAAAATTAAAATTCTACTGTTGATCTCCACAGAAATGGAATCTTTGAAAAATATTTGATTGGGGAAATAGGAAAGAATCTTTGAAAGCACAAGCTATCACGGGAAGAAGGAGGTTGTTAGAACCACAAGGAACTAAGCAAAGGACTATCAAAGGAAGCAGAGTTCTCCTGCTTCCCTAGAGTGACCCCAGGGTAGACACCACATGGCTGAGAGCTCATATTTAGTGATTCTGTTATTGAGGGAACGATTTTTCTTGGGGGAGGGGAGTAGCTGGAGTTTTCTCCAGTCCTGCCTGGCCCACTGTCAGGACAAATCTCTCTCACCTGCCAGTCCTGCAGTCTCTCAGATCCAACCAAGTAAACACACAGAGACTTATATTACTTAAACTGTTTGACCTAATGGCTCAGGCTTCTAGCTAGTTGTTCTTATATCTTAAATTAACCCATTTTTATTAATCTAGAAGTTGCCACATGGCTCGTGGCTTACTGGTATCTTAACATCCTCCCATGGCAGTGGCTGGCAACTTCTCCTGACTCAGCCTTCCTGTTCCCAGAATTCTCTTTTTTGTTTGTCTCACCTATACTTCCTGCCTGGCTACTGGCCAATCAACATTTTATTTATACAGAGTGATATGAGCTAGCTAGGCAATCAACATTTTATTTATACAGAGTGATATACACAACAGAGGGGGCTGGAAAAGCAGTGAGTATCATATCCAAACTTGTAATATAGGGGTTAGAGAGATGGCTGAGTGTGTGAGTGTTCATTGCCAAGTTTGACCTGAGTTGAACCCTCAGTACCAGCATGGTAGAAGAAGAGAACTGACTTTTACAAGACTTCTGACCCCCAAAGACCCCCAACGCACATGTGTGCACATGCATGCACACCCACACCCACACACCACTGAACGATCATAATGAAAAAGATAAAAAAAAAAACAACTTGTGAGATGGTAGCACATAGGTATTTGGAAAAGCAATTCCACTATACTCCTTTGTCAGCAACAGAAATTCCACATTGAAATTCTATAGCAACTCTGTTTATGAAAATCTGTGGAAGATAGAGAAAGAAGCTGGATACAGAGTGTAAAAAGCACAGCTATGGAATGCTGTGGCCAGAGAGGGACAGAGAGATCTGAGGATTTAGGAAGTTACTCTAGGAGGAGGAAGGTCTCCTGAACAATTGGAGTAGTAGAGTCAGGGCTTGGTAGGACCCTGTTGGCTGGGTGACTGTGCTTAGCTCAACAATTATGATGATGGTGTTGAGTGCATTTTTTGGTTCCTCTTCAGCTTTTTCCTTGGCACCCTCAGGACTGAGGGCGTTAAAGTCTTGAAATGATGCACAGATTCTCCTATACACACTCACACTGTACTTCAGTGCTTGGCTTAATAAGAAGAGTTTTTTTGATGCTAGATGATCAGTGGGTCAGCAAAAGTGTCTTATGGTTTTTAGGAATATTTGAATCATTTGCTCTTTTTAGAAGTAACATTATACAAAGATGGAATTTCAAGTTAAGTGTTAAATTAACTCTTTTTAAATTGGAAACATTCAAGCTTCTGGAGGCTTGAGTCATACCTTCAGAAATAGAATTACAAACGCACTTTCATAAAATCTGCTGCTTATTGCGTCTTCTCCCTCCTTCATGAGTGCTCTGAAGATCTAGTCTCTTCTCCCAGAGTCCTGAAACTTACTCCTTTGGAGATCTCTTGGGATTGGGCTGGTCTGGGTTGGGTTTAGTGATGAATGAGAAGCAACAGCAGGGGACTGGGGAAGATGGTAGTGGTGTTTCCCTGAGACTGTTGGGACCTTCATTAGACTGATTGATGGGACTCCTCCTCTCCTCAGTTTAGATTTCCCAGGATGCTCGCTCTCTCCCCAAGCTCTTTATTCCTGGGGTACAACCCAAGTTCTGCCTTTCCATTTCTGGATGCTTCCCAGCCTTTGTTTATTATTATTATTATTTTTTAGCTCCCTCATACCTCTGTCAATAGTTCTGTCATTAGAGTTTTATTACATCCTCTGGAAAACCTTTTTCTTCTTCTGGGACTTTGAATGAGACAAAAGGGGGGACTATTTAAGAAATTAACATTGAGTAAGAATTAGAAGTTGATTGGCCACTAATTACTTCAGTAAAAATAAGAAATCATTTTACTTTTTAGTCTTTATTTACCCCGTATAAAAAGGGCAGGGAATTATCTTCCAATTCAAAATACAATTGGGATAAATGACTGCAAGAGAAAGTAGCAGGTTAGACTTGGGAATAAAAAGTCATTTTCAGAGGGCCCAACTGATATGCGCTGGTTAAACTGAAAGTCATCTCAGATGCTACAGGGTGATTAAAAAATCTATCTATCTATCTATCTACCTACCTAATCATATATTTTGATTTTTTTGGTTTAGGGTCTCACTAAGTAGAGGCAGAAATTTTATTTTTCCAGGAGAATACCAATGGTAACCTCTCAAGCCCTGTATAATGCAAAGCTGGGTTTCCTCCCTGTAAGGAAGACAAAATCAGCTGCAATGACACAGGAAGCCAGAAAGAGCTGCAGTTGGGAGGAGTTCTTGTGGGATTAAGTGTTCTTTTCCTTGATTCTTAAATGCTGTTATTTGAAAGAGAAATGAACCAACCGACCAACCAACCAAAAAGCTGACCAAGAATAATTGACATCTGCAGAGGATAGTGACCGGAAAACTCAAGATCCTGTGAATTCATGCCTTCTAGTGTTCTAGGTCCATTTTCAGGCTCTGTGGTAGTTTGAATGAGAATGCTCCCAACAGACTCGTATGTTTGAATACTTGGTCCCTAGTTGGTGGAACTGTTTGGGAAGGATTAGGAGGTGTGGTCCGTTTGAAGGAGGTGTATCACTAGCCGGCAGGCTTTAGGCTTCAAAACAACTGTTACCATTTCAAGCTAACTCTCTCTTCTTCCTTCTTGCTGTTTGAGATGTGGGCTCTCAGCTGTTCCTGCTGCCATGCCTTCTCTTCACCTTCATGGGCTCAAACCATCTGGAAGCATACGCCCAATTAAATGCTTTCTTTTAGAAGTTTCATTGGTCATGGTATTTTACCACAGCAGTCAAAAAACAACTAATACAGGTTCAGTGTCTTTATCTATTCCACTCTGAGGCTTTGTCATGTCCTATTTTTCTACTCTAGATGGGCTCATTTGCTCTCTCTTTTTTCATCTTTCTTTTTTATTTTGATGTACTGCTATGGCTTTTTCAGAAGGCTGACAATAAAACTATCAAGTGTGGGGATGAATAAGCGGTTGTGGATAGAAAGCAAGCAGAGGAAACTGATCAAGAGAACAGAAAGAAAGATTTGTCTCAATGGGAAGAAGAATGATCACTACATTATTTTCACTTTTAAACTAACTATGGTAGAAAGCAAAACAATCTCAGTGGTATTTTCCAAACCTTTTGTTTCATATTTCATTTGGAAGTAAAGGCCAAAAGGAAATCCTAAAGGTGGTGTGATGTTTCATCTTGCTTGAGACCTTGATGAAGTTTAGAATAACCAAAAAACTAACCTCTGATCCTGTATGGGGGGATTTAGGTTAATTGAAGTAGAAAGACTCACCCTAAATGTGTGAGGTAACACTCCATGGGCTGGGGTCTGAGACTGAATGAAAAGGAGAATGTGAACTGAGCTCAGCACCCCTCCATTGCAGTCTACATCCTGACTGTGGACATGTGACCACCTGCTCTCTGCTCCCACCGTCATACCTTCTCTGCCATAGCAGTGTATCCTTTGTAGGTGTAAGACAAGAAGAACCCTTCTTTCCTTGAGTCACCTTGCCAGACATTTGTCACAGCCATGAGACAAACCACTAATAAAGGTAGTGACTCACAAAACTTGATATTCATATAAATGTTGGGTACGTGTGCTTACAAGAAAGCTCATGAATAATGATAACCTGGGAAATTTGAAAATGTGAACAAATGGAATAATAATCACTACTAGAATTTGTTCATTATTTTCTCTTCATCATACAAAATGACAGAACATTAGTTGGAGTTAGCAGAAGCATTCCCAATAAAACTGCAGCCCTGTTTAATTGATTTCTGTGTTTGAAATAGCTTTTGTAGGGTCCTTCAAACCCAAGATGCAGACAGGCACTGTAACACCACTGCTGTACAGGTTCTGTTTTGAAGTCCTTCCAGCTTTTATCAGTCAAATCTCATTTCACTTGGGATTTATTTTTTGAAATCAGTATCAACAATACACGAAGGCTCCAAAAAATTCCTCATTTAAGAAGCAGCTTGAGTCAATTCAGCTTTGGCACATTAGAGAAAGACCCAAACACTTCATTCTATTATGTCATGTTTTGGTGTATGCACTTGTCCCTCCATGTCCATGGAGGATTGGCTCTGTGACCCTACAGATGCTAAACTCTGTGGTTGCTCAAGGTTCTGTATGAAATGGTTGGTGTTTGCACATTGTCCACACTCATCCTTCAATAACTTAAAATTTGTTGCTCTTGCTGTTATTTTGAGATGAAGGTCTTGCTATGTTGTCCAAGAAGACTTTGTCTTCTAGGCTCAAGCAATCTTTCAGCTTTGGTTACCTGAGCAATTGGGACAATAGGTAATGGCTCAACATTCCATGCTCTTATATAATGAAAATAAGTTCTAGATTGCCTATCATACCTAATACAATGCAAATACTGTACAAATAGTTGCTATGTCATATTTTTTTAAAGGAATAATGGGAAAAGAGAAACCTGTACATATTCAGATCGGGTAGTTTTCCTCTTAAAATACAATCTGTTGTTAGTTTCATGTGTGAATGTATGTGGGATCCACAGATCTGGAAGGCTGACTTCCACTGTCAGCATTCACACCACTTCTTTCTGTTGACATCTGCATTCTCCTTGTTGTCTTACTCACAACTTACATTTCTCTTCTCTAAAATCATCAGGGAATTATTTTAGGAAGATTAATAGAGAATATGATTTAAATTCACAAACTATCGGAACCTGGGGACAGGAACAGGGAGAGCAGGCAAGAGTAATACAAAAGAGGAACTGGGTTCCCAATTCTCAAACATCTTGTAAGTATAATTATTCCTTCTTGATATCCACCACAAATTAGAAGGAACAGCTCCATTTCTCCCAAGAATGCAAAAGTAATTAGTTCTACTCAGTGGTAAAATCTAAATACTTTCTAGTTACACTGCATGGTGTAGTCATTTTGCTGAAATGACAAGAAATAGTCATGAGAACTGAAATAAGTTTCTTAAATCACAACTACTGCAGAAACTTCAGCTGTAGTCCCTAGTGAACTTTTAAATTATGAGTCAATTATAATTTTTGACCATTTTTAATTAAGAAATTTTGATGACTGCCATTGACTATAACATTCCCTTCAGTATTTTGGTTGGAACTTAGCAAAGGAAGGGAACAATGAATGTGACATTAAATAGACACATCAGCTAGTCCATATGTAGTAAATCTGAAAGTCAAATTATGCCCATCATCTATATTATAGATTCCATACAATGTTACAAAATTTCCTCTTTATATTTATTTGGTGAGATAATTTATTACAACATTAATGATAACAAGTCAAAGTAGGTTACTAAAAATAGAGTTTAGGCCAAGTCCCCAAAAGACTGACAGTAACTTTAGAATGAAACTTAGGTGTAGTTGGTTTCTCTTTTCCTCTTTGCTTTTTGGGGGCCTGGCATCCAACTCACAAATAAATACATGAAGACTTATTCTTTCTTATGAATGCCTGCCTTTAGCTTGGCTTGTTTATAGCCAGCTTTTCTTAACTTAAATGAGCCCATCTACCTTTTGACTCTGGGCTTTTACATTTCTCTGTTCTATATGTCTTTTTTTTTTTTTACCTCTTACTCCATTGCCAGCTAGGGTACTGGCCCCTTGCATCCTTCTCTCCTCCTTTTTTCATTCTTCTCTTTCTCTTTTTCACCTTCTATTTATTCTCTCTATCTGGCAGCCCCACCTAGCCCTCTACTCTCTAGCTATTGACCATTCAGCTCTTTATTAGACCAATCAGGTGTTTTAGGCAAGCAAAATAACACAGCTTCACAGAGTTAAACACATGCAACATAAAAGAATGTAACACTGTAGCCGGAAGTTCTCCTGTGTCCTGTAGCTGCTCAGTCCCAAGTAAATACACAGAGGCTTATATTAATTACAAACTGTTGGGCCTATGTTTCAGACTTATCATTAACTAGCTCTTATGACTTAATTCACCCCATTTCCAGTAATCTATATTTTGCCATGTGATTTTATGGCATTACCTGTGTTACATTACATCTTGCTCCCCCAGGAGTGCTCAGTATATCCCTTATCTGCCTTCCTTCTCCCTTAGCTTGGATTTCCTGCCTGGCTATAGCCTATCTTGCCATAGGCCAGAGTAGCTTCTCAGCTTCTTTTAATTGATGGTAGCAACACATATTCACAGCATACAGAAAGATCATCCCACAGCATAACACATCTTTGCATCATTAAACAAATATTCTGCAGCATAAATGAATATAACACATCTTCAACTAATATTACAACATTTAATCCTTCTGTCTAAATAAAAAAGAAAGGCTTTAAATTTAACATGGTAAAACTACATACAACATTGACAGTTACCAAGGAATATTTACAATATTCAGTCCATTTGTATTTAGCAAATTCAGAGAAAATACTTCATTATCTATCTTATCTTAGTAATTCCAAAGTTTTATTCATAATTTACTTTCTATCATAAATAAGGAAACTATATTCATAACTATTTAGTCTTTAACTCCATCAAAAACCCCAGAAGGTTTTAAATATTACCTAACAACAGAGACATCTGGCTGCCTGGACAGTCACCCAAAGTTGCTCTGCAATGTTGGGGCATCTATCTTCAGCCTACAGGCAGAGAGTATCTGGCAAACTTTTCAGTGAGGCAGGAAAGTTGAAGGACTATCCTTCTTTGTATTGGTGAAGTCTGTCAGTCACTTTCCTCTGTGTCCTGCAGAATATCTGGCAGACTCTTCTGTGAAGCAGGAATCTTGAAGTCCTGCCTTGTCTTGGCAAAATTCAAATCTTTTTCCTGTGTCCTTGCCACATTGAAATCAAACTCCCTATCAGTTTCTTTGATGCCTATCATCCTTTATGAAGTAAATTGGTGCTGCCAGGAACAGATATGTCTCATTGTTGTGAAAGAAACCTTAGGTTATTAAACAAGTACAATGCCACATTCTATAGTTTGAATGTTTGAAGACCATTTATTTGTCTAAATTATACCTGTTTAACCTTGCAAACATAATTAATGTGACTACAAGTTTGATTATTATAGATTAACTATTAATCTCATTTCTTAATTATACATTGCATTTTTAAATGAGCTGTATAAGCACAATACCTCAAACAAGAGTAGAAACACACACACACACACACACACTATCAAAAATAACTTTAAATTTGTATCAATATACCAAAACTCATGCCAAGGTAAAATATCTGAGATTAATTGTTGTTATCCTATATTCTCATATTCTAAATGATAACAAACATCCAGAACTCACTAAATAACCAACCAACAGGCACTCACTTTCACCTCTTGGTAATGTGGGTGTCATTTTCTCTAATCTGCCTTTTGTTGTCTGAGGGTGGTGTTGCTGGTGAAAGCAGCTGGCACTGAGTTGCCCAAGGACAGGCTGGTGGAGTGCCTGATTTACAACAGTGTGTCGTCAGTCTTAGGTTTTTAGTTATTAATTAAAATTTTTCATTTATTTTAGATCCCGATCTCAGTTTCCTCTCCTTCCTCTCCTCCCATCGTCTTGTGCTATTGTCCCTCTGTCTGTTTTCATCTCTCTCTCTCTCATGTCCCCACTCTGAGATGTCCTTTTGTTTTCTCTCCTCCTCCAATACGCCTCTTGTGCTAGGTCTGTTGCATGGTGTTCTCTCTCAGCAGCACACCTTGGTCCCAACCTGCCTAGATACCTTTCACCACATATTCTAAAAGTGGTACCTGTGACCCGGTAGGGCTCTTTTGGTGCCTATACCCCTACGACCTAAGACTTCTGCATATGTGTGACAGTCGTGTTGGTTGGTCTGTTTGTGGGGCTCCTAGCAATGGGATTAGGACTTGGTCTTCAGTATTAATTAATCCAATCTAAAAACTCCTTCACAGACATTTCCAGAGGTTTGCTTACTAAGTAATTCCAGATTTTTTCAGGTTGACAATCAACATTAACTATCACAGATACTAAAAGTATAATATGTAGAAATGATCAAACTGAAGTCAACCAGAGAACAAGGGAACTATTGATGTAATCACTAAATATTAGATTGCTTGCACAGAGCCATATTGAGGGAGAGACAATGCCTGAAGGGACAAAGTTAAGCCACCAATTGCAGCCTCTGTAAACTGATGATGGCCAGAAGATGAGGAAACCCAGTGTCTTTTGCTGTAGTGTACAGAACATAAGCATCTCATTCACATCACAAATTAAGCAACACAAATATGCCTTTGGCAGTGAGGTCAAAGTATGGGGATTCAATCACTGCTAGGGAATGTGTCTTTCTAAAGGACAAATAAGTCATTAATTTCTAACTTTTCTTCTCCTAATCTGTTTGTAGCAGCCAAGTATGAAGCAAGCTTAAGTGTGCAGGGACAGCATGAGCTTGCAACCCCATTTTCCCATTTAGTTCTTTAAGAATATCTGATGTAAAGAGGAAATGTCCTGGGAAAGGACAGAACATAGATGACAGCTGCCTCAGGATTAACACAGGCTGTGTGCATGTATATTACACACAACTTCTTTCTATCATGTTAGGGGTATGTTGCTGATCTCCTGTAGGTCAGAGTATTACTATTGTCTCCATCTGGACAAGAGATCACCATAAATTTAGGAAGGACAATGTCTGTGTGCATGCCACAGACAAACTGACAGTCTTCTATGGTCTGGAGCTCCTTCCTTCGTCACATCTCAAGAATAATCCCAACGATGTCCAGGACTCATGAGTTGTTAGGGGTTTGATTATGATGGCATGTGAGATGGTATATCACTGTAAGATTTTAACAAGTCAGGATGTTAACCCATAATTGAAGAGTGTCACTAATTCTTGTGTAACAGATTATATGTCAGAATATACACATTTAACTCCTATCCTTTTCTTTAAATTAAAAAAATTAATAGTGAAAAGGTCAAACCTCCATCTAGAAATTTTGAGGAAAATTAATTATTTTTAATTAAAAAATAAAAAATGTTTTTGGTAGTCAGTTACAGAGATCAGTAAAATAGGTCATAGAGGACTTTATGATGTGGTCTTACCAAGGTCCCTCTGGTTATTAAGAGATAAATATCTGGTTTCTGGTACCCAGTATGTGAAATTGTCAAAAGTGAAATGGTTGAAAATGTCTACCAAACAGTTCTGTGTAATTTTTTCCCAGAAATTACAGGAGAAATGAACATTTCTCAAGTTACTTTACCAAGTCACAATTTCTTTGATATTAAACTATATCAAGATATTACAAGAAAATGAATATAAATCTCATGAACATCTCCCAACTGTCATCAAACTACAGTTTGTGGACCAGCTATTTATAAATAAAAAGTTGGCCAACTCACAAACAGACTCCTTGGTTTTTGTGTGTACTTTTTGTTTTGTTTTGATATACTTTCTCTAATTTTTTGTAGTTCGTTTGTTTTGAATTTCTTTTCTTTTTTTGTAAAACGATTCTTAAAAGGTCTTATAAATAGAAAACCCGGAGCCAGACATTGGGGTGAAAGTAGAAAGATCAGAGAAGCAGAGCAAGTCAGTCACAAGTTCTTACCTCTACAAAATCCTCAGTCTCAAGAGAGTGAATTCCTGTTTCCTCACACCTTATATACCTTTCTCTGCCCAGACGTCACTCGCTAGGATTAAAGGCATGTGTGCTTCCTGGTACTGGGATTAAAGGTGTGTGCTATTACTATGTGGCTCTGTTTCCAGTGTGGCCTTGAACTCACAGAGATTCAGATGGATCTCTGCCTCCTGAGTGATAGGGTTAAGGGTGTGTGTCACCACTGTCTGGCCTCTATGTCTAATCTAGTGGCTGGCTCTGTCTCTGATCCCTGGATTTTTATTGAGCTACACAATATATCATCACACTATTTCTTTTTTTCTTTTCTTTTCTTTTCTTTTCTTTCTTTCTTTCTTTCTTTTTTTTTTTTAGAAAGAAAGAAGATAAAGTTGGGTAGGGAGGTAGGTAGGGAGGAGCTGGATGAGGGGGAGAATATGATAAAAATATATTGGATAAAATTATAATAAAAAATAAATTAGTTAAAAAATAAAGCCTTGTTAAAATATTGCCACATCCACCCATTTGCTATGGCAGAGTTGAGTAGCTGCAGATATGGTAGAGGATAAACAATCTGAGAGTGAATGACATTTACTATGTGATTCTTAAAGAGCTTTGCTAATTCCCCACGTAGACACAGAATTCCCTATTCAAATTGCAGATGTTGAGTCTGAAATCTATGGACTAAGTTCTCTTGAGAGATTGAGGATGGGTCCACCATCTTCTTTCGGATATGGCAGACCTGATGGTGCTGCACATAGGAGGTCTTGCATATCTGGTTATTGTGTTTTTTTTTTTTTTTGTGAAACCAACACAGAACAGATGCAGCAAATAACTGTAAGTTGTCTTAACATCAGCATGAGCTTCAATCATGATCTGCCACTTTTTGACCATGGAACACATTTTTTGACCTGGGTAAGATCTATGACATAGAAGTTAGTCCCTCTTTTTTATTTTTTGCTCTGAACATTGGCCTTGTGACTAGTGTTTATCCAGTGTTTCTAATATTGAACATACTTGGAGCCTTCACATCATACCAATCTTAGAAAATGGATTAGTCATTTTCTTCTTGGCTTCCTTCTTGCTGACTACCATGGTGCTGCTCCTAGGGCCAAAAGCAATTTAGAGTTTTCTCATAGCCATCAATGCTGAAAAATTTTCAACTATGTATATGCCAGTTTTATTTCTTTTGAGAACTGTCTATTTAGTTCATTAGCACATTTATTGATAGGATGCTTTTGGTTTTTGGTGTTTAAGTTTTGAAGTACTTTGTATATCCTCCACCTTAATCCCCTGTCATATACATAGTTATTCAGGATTGTTTGCCCATTCTCTAGGCAATGAGGCAGTTTCTTTAGTCTGGCAATTATTTCTTGTAATTTCATTTGACAATTCTTGAAATTCATTTCTTTATTTTTTAAATTTATTTCATTTTATTTTTTAATTTTATTATTATTATTATATTTGTGTTTTAATTTTATACATCAGCCATGGGTTCCCTTGTCCTCCCCCTCCTGTCCCCACCTCCACCTTCTTCCCATCCCCTCCCCTCCATTCCCATCTTCTCCAGGGCCAAGACTCCCCTGGGGATTCATTTAAACCTGGTTGATTCAGTACAGGTAGGTCCAGTCCCCTCCTTCCAGGCTGAGCAAAGTGTCCCTGTGTAAGCCCAAGGTTCCAAAAAGCCAGCTTATGCACTAAGGACAGGTCCAGGTCTCACAGCCTGGATGCTTCCCAAACAGATCAAGCTATTCAATGGTCTCACTTATCCAGTGGGCCTGTTCCAGCTGGGGGCTCCATAGCCTTTGGTTCATAATTCATGTGCTTCCATTCGTTTGGCTATTTGTCCCTGTGTTTTTTCCAATTGTGGGCTCAACAATTCATGCTCTTACAGTCCCTCCTCTTTCTTGACAATTGGACACCTGGAGCTCCACCTGGGGCCTGGGTGAGGATCTCTGCATCCACTTCCATCAGTTATTGGATGAGAGTTCTAGCATGACAGTTAGGGTGTTTGGCCATCTGATCACCAGACTAGGTCAGATCAGGCTTTCTCTCGACCATTGCCAGCAGTCTACAGAGGATGTATCATTGTGGATATCAGGGAACCTCTCCAGCACTCTGCCTATTCCTGTTCTCATGTGGTCTTCATTTATCATGGTCTGTTATTCCTTTTCTCCCTTTCTGTTCTTGATCCAGCTGGGATCTCCTGCTCCCCTAAGCTTTCTTTCCCTCAAACCTTGCCCTTTATTACTCCCATTGTTGTCCAGGTTGTTCATGTAGATCTCATCCATTTCTCTGTCATTGGGTGATCCCTGTGTCTTTTCTAGGGTCCCGTTTTCTAGGTAGCCTCCCTGGAGTTGTGTAGCAGTCTAGTCATCTTTGTTTTACATCTGGTATCCTCCTGTGAGTGAGTACATACCATGTTTGTCCTTCTGAGTCTGGGTTACTTCACTCAGGATGATTTTTTTCTAGATTCATCCATTTGCCTGCAAACCTCATGATGTCATTGTTTTTCTCTGCTGAGTAGTACTCCATTGTGTATATGTACCATATTTTCTTTATCCATTCTTCAGTTGAAGGGCATCTAGGTTGTTTCCAGGTTCTGGCTATTACAAACAATGCTGATATGAACATAGCTGAGCAAATGCTCTTGTGGTATGATTGAGCATTCCTTGGGTATATGCCCAAGAGTGCTATAGCTGGGTCTTGGGGGAGATGGATTCCCAATTTTCTAAGGAAGCACCATATTGATTTCCAAAGTGGCTGTACAAGCTTACATTCCCACCAGCAGTGGAGGAGAGTTCCCCTTGCTCCACATCCTCTCCAGCATAAGCTGTCTTCTGTGTTTTTGATCTTAGACACTCTGACAGGGGTAAGGTGGTATCTCAGAGTCATTTTGATTTGCATTTCCCGGATAATTAGGGATGTTGAGCAATTCCTTAAATGTCTTTCAGTCATTTGAACTTCCTCTGTTGAGAATTCTGTGTTTAGTTCTATAGCCCATTTCTTAATTGGACTGTTGGGCATTTTGATGTCTAATTTCTTGAGTTCTTTATATATTCTGGATATCAGCTCTCTGTCTGATGTGGGGTTGGTAAAGACCTTTTCCCATTCTGTAGGCTGACACTTTGTCTTGTTGACTGTGTCCTTTGCTCTGCAAGAGCTTCTCAGTTTCAACAGGTCCCATTGATTGATTGTTTCTCTCAGTGTCTGTGCTACTGGTGTTATATTTAGAAAGTGATCTCCAGTGCCAATGCGTTCAAGAGTATTTCCTACTTTCTCTTCTATCAGGTTCAGAGTAACTGGATTTATGTTGAGGTCTTTGATCCACTTGGACTTAAGTTTTGTGCATGTTGACAGATATGGATCTATTTGCAGCCTTCTACACATTGACATCCAGTTATGCCAGCACCATTTGTTGAAGATGCTTTCCTTTTTCCATTGTACATTTTTGGCTTCTTTCATTTCTTTTATTGTATTTTTCTTTTCAGGGAATCATCATCTGCCTTATGTCTTAAAGCATTTTCTCTGGAATGGGGGGTGGGTTGGGGAGAGGCTGAAGGGGCAGTAGGAGGAAGGAGAGGGAGATCTGTGGTTGGTATGTAAAATGAACAAACAATTTCCCTTGTTTTAAAAAATTTTTCGAGAGTTTCTCTGTGTAGCTTTGTGCCTTTCCTGGATCTCGCGCTGTAGACCAGGCTGGCCTTAAACTTACAATGATCCACCTGCCTCTGCCTCCTGAGTGCTGGGATTAAAGGCATGTGGCACTGCTGCCCGGCACAAACAATTTCTTAAGGAAAAAAATATTTTCTCTGCTGTCATCTAGTAGATTCAAAGATTCAGACCTTATATTAAACTCTTTGATACATTTTGAATTGATTTTCATTCATCTTGGGAGATTTACACCTAGATTTACTTTTCTACATTGGAAAATCCAGTTCTCGAAACATCATTTCTTAGAGATTATCTTTTCTACATTGTATGTTTTGACAGTGTTATCCAGATTGTAAGAGTCAGAAGACCAGGGTGTCTTTTGTGATATTGTGTCTTTTATGAATGACATGGAGGCTCTACCCATGAAGTCTCAACAATATGGTTGACAAAACATGTGGTGATATTGTGTTCCTCAAAATATTGTGCATCCTAATAAACTTACCTGGGGTCAGAGAACAGAACAGCCACTAGATATAGAGGCCAGAAAATAGTGGCACACACACTTTAATCCTAACATTCTGAAGGCAGAGATCCTTTTGGATCTCTGTGAGTTTATTGTCACACTGGAAACAGCTAGGCATGGTGACACATGCCTTTAATCCCAGGAAGTGATGGCAGGATGCAGAAATGTATATAAGGCATGAAAACTAGGAACTAGGGTTGGTTATGATTTTAGGCTTTCAATTAGCACAGTTCAGCTGAGACCCATTCAAATGAGGACTCAGAGGCTTCCAGTCTGAGGAAACAGGATCAGCTGAGGAATTGGTGAGGTGAGATGGCTGTGGCTTGTTCTGTTTCTCTGATCTTCCAGCATTCATCCCAATACCTGGCTCCAGGTTTGTTTTTATTAATAAGACCCTTTAAGATGCATGCTACAAAAACAAGACCTGAAAAAGAACACCAACTGACATAAACATGGATGGGAACAATTTCACAAGGTTTTACAGGCTGATGAGAAAGGGAGAACCCCTCTTCTCAGGAGATAAGCCCCTGATAGATTATTTGATCCCAAATTGTTGCATTCATAAATGTATACATACACATATATAAAAACATAGTAATAATTAAAGAATAATAGACCATGAATTTGAGGGAGAAGTTGAAGGAACATGGGAGTAGCTGGAGGGAAGAGGGGAGATGATGGTAAAAATAGTCCTTATCTATTTATTAAATTAGTTACAATATTTAAGGAATGAGGTAACTGTAACTGTGTGGGTTTATTTCTGCGTTCTCTGTTCTGTTACATTGGTTTAGATGTCTGTCTTTGTGATAGTATTGTCCTGGTTCTGTTTAAGGTTGGGCATTGTGATTTCTCCAGCATTGCTCTTTCTGCTTTTGATCATTTGGGATGCTCTTGCTTTTGTGTGAACTTTTTGATGTTTGTTCTAGTTCTCTAAGGGATACTATTGGAATTTTTATGGAAATTCCATGAAATCTATGGCTTAAAAAAAGATAGCTGTTCTTACAATGTTAATTATACCAATTCACAAGAATAGGAATGTTAATTATACCAAGTCACAAGAATGGAAAGTGTTGATGGAAGTTTCTCCTTCCCTCCCAGTCCTGCCTGGCTAGTAGCCATTTTATAAAATAATCACTCAGAGGCTTAATATTGATTACAAACTGTTTGGCTGATGGCTCAGGCTTATTGCTAACTAGCTCCTACATCTTAAATTAACCCATTTCTATTAATCTGTGTATCATGGTGTGTCTCATGGCTTTACCTGTGTTCCATTATATCTTGCTCCCCTGGTGGCCCTCACTGTCCCCCACCCAACTTCACCTTTCTTCTCCTTGTATCTCTCTTGGATTTCCTGCCTGGCTATATCCTGTCTTGCAATAGGCCAAAACAGCTTCTTTATTAACCAATGGTAGCAGCACATATTCATGGTGTACAGAAAGACCATCTCACAGCAGGGAGGTCTTCCCATCCTCTAGTGTCTTCCTCACTTTCTGTTTTCAGTGTCTTAAGGTTTTTATCGCACAGGTCTTTCCCCTTTTTGGTAAGGTTTATTCCTAAGATTAATGGAGTGGTTTGAATGTGAAATGTCTCCACTTGGCCTCAGTTGGTGACTCTGTTTAGGGAGGTTGTTGAATCTCTAAGAGGTACAACCTTGTCAGAGGAAGTACATGGTTGGGGGCAGATTTTGAAGCTTTATAGCTTTGTCCCATTTCCTGCTTCCTTCTTTGTGTGCAGATGACATGTGACCAGCTAGTTCTCTGCTTCTGCCACCTGTTGCCAAGCCTCCCCTGTCACCTAGACTCCAATCCTTTAGAAACTTAAGCCAAAATAAACCCTTACATAAGTTGTTTTGGTCATGGTGTTTCATCGCCGCAGTAGGAAATTAACTAACGTAGTTATTCATTTATTTTTTAAATGGAAGCCTTTGCAAGTGGGATTTCCCCTCTGATTTCCTCTAAGTTTATTATTGGTGCATAGGAAAGCATCTTTCTTTTGCATGTTGATTTTTGGATTCTGTTACTTTTCTAAAAGTGTTTATCAGGTTTGAGAGTATTTATTATGGTAGAATTTCCAAGGTATTTTCATTTTAGGGTTATTTCATGTGTAGGTAGGAATAATTTGACTTCTTTCTTTCTCATGTTTCCCTTTCTTTCTTTCTCTTGTCTCACTTATCTAGTAAAGACTTCAAGCATTATTTCAAGTAAGAATGGAGAGGATGGGCACTCTTGTTCCAGATTTTGGAAGAAATGCTCTTAATTTTTCCTCATTAAGTAAAATTTTGGCTATATGTTTGTTGTATATAGCCTTTTTATTTTGGGGTATGTTCCTGTTAATACTAGTTTCTTCATAAATTTTATAATAAAGAGATGTTGAACTTTGATCATAAAAGATTTTTAAGATGACTGAAATTTACTGATGCAAATGTGTGATCATATTTGTCATATGCAAATAGCTGTGCCTATACCATTAAATAGTCCATTCACTAAAAAAATATGAAATGTTAGTTTTGTTGTGTTTTAAGATTTCTTTGGACTTTTTACTTAACCTGACATGCATTTGTTTATTTTCATGCTAATATAATCATGTTGATTATAGTGGCTTTACAGGCATTTTCTTTTTAAAGGTTTATGTGTTTCTCTCTCTCTCTCTCTCTCTCTCTCTCTCTCTCTCTTTGTGTGTGTGTGTGTGTGTGTGTGTGTGTGTGTGTGTGTGTGTGTGAATGCTATATGTGAAGTTGCCTACTGAGGCCAGAAGAGGATATTTGTTAAGAATGGAAGAAAAGACTGAGGTTCTTTTCCCAGAACATTCCTTGAAGGTGATCCACGGTGGCATCTTAAGCTGCCACACATTTAACCAAGTTGGAATCCTGTTCAAAGAAATGGATCAGAAATGGATTCACGTACTTGGAAAATGCTGTGTCTCTGATTCTTCATGGAATGCCAGCTTTGCCTGAGCATTGCTGAATGCCAACTTTTGATGTGTGCTGGTTGGATGAAGAATAAATCTTTCACGTAATTCCCTTTTAGTAAGAGTTTTTTCCTGTCTTGTTGAAATAATTGTTTTGGGTACATTTATTAAAAAGCAGCATGTTCTATTTACTTTTCAGTTTATACTAGTTGGAAAAAAGATATGTTCTATAACCTAAATCTATATTTTGAAGTTGATGTTTAAAAGTCAAAGTGATGTTGCTCACTGTGATGATTCATATGAGATCAGATTCACTTCTTTTCATCATGTTCCTAAGCAGCAATAGTTGCTGCAGTATTCACAGGTGATGGAAGGAAGTTTTTACAACCAGGAAATGAAACTCGCCCTGTGAAAGCCATTACTGTGCATTGGCTCTTTGCTTCCATTTTGCTTTCAACAGATGTTAGAAGAGGAGAGAATTATTTTTTGAGCGGTTAGATTTTTGGAGAGGTGTCCATGATGTTTCTTTTAATTTCCAGCCATGAATCTTAAATTGTACATGATCCATGTGGCTATAAGAGATTCCTTGGTGTGTCTGCCTCACTGTCAGGGACATGTGGACTTAGATTGCTCCTTTAAGCAACATGTTTTAGGGTATGTATGGAACAAACTACATATGAAAAGTTTTATAGATTGATTTAAACCACATGAGGAAAGTGTTCAGCCTTCCTAGTTATAAGACCTCATTTATTATGAGAGCAACAAGAACCACCACGTTCATTGAGAACTCATTTTCTGCTCTCCATGGTCAGGAGTTTGTCAGCATCTTCATTAATGCCATTTTAATGCCTTTTCTTAAAGTCTTAAATAATTGAGGACTGGAGTTGGTGGAGAATCTCTGTTACTAATTAAAATATTTTTTTGAGACTGAGAACTTAAAGTTAGTTTGTTGCCTGGAGTCCTTAAAGAGGGCCTTTTCAAACTCATGTGAGGCAGAGCCAGCTGAAGAAATTTGCTTCCAATTTCTATGGAAAAAAGATTAAGTTTATCTTCTTAAAATTAGAGGTACTCTTTGTAGCATGAATCTTAAAAGTTCTTATCAATAAAATCAAACCTGAGTCAGGTATTGGGGTGAATGCTGGAAGATCAGAGAAGCAGAACAAGCCACAGCTACCTCACCTCACCAGTTCCTCAGCTGATCCTGTTTCCTCAGACTGGAAGCCTCTGAGTCCTTGTTTGAATAGGTCTCAGCTGAACTGTGCTGCTTGGAAGCCTAAAAGCTTAAACAGTCAAATGCTTCTAGTTTCTGGTTCTCATATATCTTTTTGCTTTCTGCCATCACTCCCTGAGATTAAAGGCTCACTTATTGGGATTAAAGGTGTGTGTCACCACACCTGGCTGTTTCCAATGTGGCCTTGAACTCACAGAGATCCAGAGGGATTTCTGCCTCTGGAATGCTAGGATTAAAGGTATGTGCTACCACTGCCTAACTTCTTTGTTTAATATTATGGCTGTTCTATCTCTGACCCCAGATAAGTTTATTAGGGTGCACAATATTTTGGGGAACACAATATCACCACAACTCTTGAAGGTTTTATCCTTCCCCTTCTACCCCCTATAGACATATATCTTTATGAAAAGCATTTATTACAACCATTTTATTCATCAAATGCTATTTATTAAAGTCAGACCAAACACTCAAATTTCAAAGGCTCAGTCTATTAACATTCTGAACAGGAGCTTAGGCTAAGTGGTATTAAGGTGTCAAAATTCATAAGAGTTAGGAACCTCGTACCAGCTAACTTCATTGTTTATTGCACCTCGCAGAACTGATGACATATCAGCAGTCTTTGTCCAGCAAACAGAGGTCATCCTAGAAAAATTGAAACACTTTTCACTAATGTGTGCCTGCCTACCTTTTATGAACTATTCAAGCCTCATGAAATAATTTCAAGCTGTCTCACTAAGAGGCAGAGAATTTTCCATTCCTGAAGTTGTCAGGCCAGACAGATGCGATTCCACAACCAAATGATATGTGATATGATATTATTTCCTAAGATACTGGGTTTGTTTTACTATCCAAAGTTAAACTCTTTTATGTGCCCTATGAGATGCTGCCTGGCTCCAAAAGCACATAAAACGAATGCATATAACAAATCCTGTATTTTGAGCACAAGGAGAGAGCATACAGCTCTGATTAGTAAGAAAATACAGCTTCCTTTATTTGACTAAACAAAAGTCAAGAGAGCTTTACTTATTCGTGTTTTGAAGGCGTGTGCAGTAGTGCATCTTTTCAAGGCATCCAATGTGTCTGCCTAAAGCTGAGGGCCAGATCACCCCTAAGGTACCCTAGACCCTGACCCAAGGGCTGGTCCTACTGACTGACTTAGAATTAGCTCTACCTAGTCCATTTGAATATAACTTCAGACACATACAGAAATGACTCTTCAAGCTCTGAGCTCAAGCAGAGCTTCTTGAGGAATTTTAAACCTCAGAGATATAGTTGATTATCTACAAAATGAAATGGAAAGGAGAAAGTTGATTGTTATCCTATATAAATTCACACTTTTAACATTTCTGAAGTCTACAGATTTGGTTGGAATTTTAACTTTGTTTTTATTGGATATAGCTATTTGATTTTTGGAGTTACAGAGGATAGGATGAGAAAGATACAGGTATGGGAGGTGATAGAGCTCTGGAATAGTACTAACTTCTAAATCAAGATCTAAGGACCTTGGGCAGTTTAGAACATGGCTTCTGAGAGGCATGGCCATTAGACGAAGGTGAAGGCTGAGCCTTTTATCTGTTTTGGTTCCATGTCAGAGGAACAGGCTGAAAGAGGAAATGAAGGTATGTTTTTGTTTCCCAGTACAGGAGACCCCTGTGGAGTAGAGAAACTTCCACTCTGATTCAATAGTGGAGAATGAACATTTCTGCTGTAAAGAAGCTGGACAAAGATCATAGAGTTTGGGTGGCTGAAGGCTAATCTCTGACTAGAATAGACTTGTATGATATAGAGTGTGATATAAGAATATTCTCAGGGTCTGAAGGATTCTCTTGCACCTCCTATCCCCTTAACACAAGTCATTTACATATTCAAAATATTTTTTAAATTAACAAGGGGAATACACACACATATAAACATATATGTGCATGTATGGTATATGACATATACTCAAATCTAAAGACTTTAGACTTAAATTTAAGATGTGGAAGCCAAGTGTGGTGGCACATGCCTTTGATCACAGCACTCATAAGGCAGAAGCAGGCGGATCTCTGTGAATATGAGGCCAGCCTGGTTTACAAAGTGAGTTCCAGGACAGCCAGGACTACACACAGAGAAACCCTGTCTTGAAACCCCCCTTCCCCTGAAAAAAGAAAAAAAAGTAAGTTGTAGATAGAACAGCATCACGCTTTCCTGTCTTTTTGTTTCATCTTTCCTTTTTTATTTCATTCTTTTTAAGTAAATTTTGTCAAAATAATTATCAGGATACCTGATGCTAGGGTCCAGAGAAATAGGGAGAAATAACAAGATTGGGCGAACAAAAGGAAGTAAAGAAGAAAATAAAAACCCACAAATGAATAACCCTTCCCATCCCAACCACCACTGTGTACGTAACTGTGGCAAGAGTCCACTCGAAGGCAGAGTAAGGGCTCCCAAAAAAATCTTATGCCTTAATCTTTGAGACTTTACATATTATATTGCTAAAGGGACTTTGAAGATGTGATCAAAGACTCTGAGAAGAAATAGCTATACTGTAAATGTTTCTATACTACAGATTCTTACAGTTCATGAGAGGCACAGGACATTTCTAGGCTATATTCAAGATAGGAGGAAGACCCGGCTATGGAAGAATGGTCAGAGATGTAATGCAGAGGACACTGAAACTGGAAGACAGGAACCATGAGCTAAGGGCTGCAGGCCATCTGCGAGAAACTGCAAAAGGTAAGTAAATGGAGTCATCCTCAGAACCTGTAGAAAAGAATATAGCCCCTCACAGCTCCACTTTCCAGCCTCCTGTACTAGGTGGACTTCAAACCTGTGCAACTGTGAGATAAGGTTGTATTGTTAAAAACCACTAAGTTCATGATAGTTTCTTACAGGAGCCGTAGGTGAACAGAACCTGCATGAGCTGAGTACCTCTACTTTCTTTAGAATCTATCTCTGATTCTGAATGCCTCAGAGCAAAGCCAGTAACCGCTTATGAATTGTCACACTGAACACTTCCCACAGAACCAGAACTTGGATGGTCAGTGTAGAAAGAAAAACAGGCTAAAGGTTGAAAATGAGCTGTAGAGCAGGCTGTGCCAGGCAGTGTAGCCTGGCACTGGAATCCTCTAGCTCTGGCCTCCCAATTCCCCAATGAGAAGCCTGGACTACAAGGACCGGCCCTTTTTTTTTTTTTTTTTTTTTTTTTTAGCACTGCACCTTGATGGCTCTGGGTTTCCTTCAGAAACTACATTTCAATAGATTTGCCCAAAGCACATGTGTTTGCCTAACTTTGTGATTTAAAATGGTGGAGAGATTTAGATTAAATCTGGGGCCCAAATATCATTTTTTTCTCTTGTCAGTATGAAACAGATTCTTTGATATATTAAAAACAAACAAACAAAAAATCCTTCTGCTTTCCTAGTTTGCATGGCAAGTCTTTTCACTTAGAACATCTTCTACTATGTTGTCAGCGTACTAGTTACATTATTCTGCTTTCATATATTTGTTTACATTTTAATCATTTGACCCATGGATTGTTTTAAACCTATCACAACATTAACCTTTCTCAAGTCTTGTTTTAGTTAACTTGTGAATAAGCATATCCATAGTGTCTTTATCTGTTGGATAGCTTTGGCTATTGACATAAAGAAATATATGTTCTAATCTTGGAATTACTTTGAATGTCAATTAAAAAGCCATTATTTTGGAAATTCTTAGTCTCTGTTACTGCCTGATAAATGAGTACAAGGGAACTGAATGCATTAGAGAAGAACTCATTTTTAACTGTTTTCCATCTGAAAAATCAGAAACGGATGAAATATAGAAAACGTAATTTAGAGTTATGCTGAGATCCCTGTAAACTAATACAGACCATTCAAAAACCACATAACCATAGAATGTCAGAGTTGGAAGGGACACTAAGTTATTACTACCATTACTGCGGTTTTATTTGTAAATAATATGAAATCTACTCTCATAATAAAAATTAAAGTTCAAAACATGGTATTGTTAATTGTTTGTACTACTCTGTATACCAGGTCACTAGAACTTATTCATCTCTGGCTGGGGACATACCTGAGTGTAGAACATTTGCCTAGCATGTACGAGACCCAGATTCAATCCCATGAAACACACACACACACACACACACACACACACACACACACACACACACACACACGCACACATACAAGACAAGGCCAACCAAACCAAACCAAACTTCTTCATTGATGATAAGCATCCCATTTCTCTACCCTTCCAGTCCTTTGCAACCACCGATCTACTTGTGATTTTATTATTTTGATTGTTTTGTTAAAAAATGGACTATTTTAGATGCCTTATAGCCACGGACTCATGAAATATTTGTCTTTTTTTTCCTGGGTTTATTCTCAAGGTTCACCCATATTTCCATACATTGTAGGACTTCCTTCTTTTTAAAGGTTGAACGAAACATTGATGTCTCTATCTATAGATTTGTGCTGCTCTCAATCTTGTTCAGAGAAGTTTTCTAATATCAAGTACTTAGAATGAGCCACTGTAGATTGGGCAGCTAAACTAACTCGCACAGCTCCAAGGCTCAAGGAACATACTGTAGGGAGGGGCAGAAAGAATGCAAATGCTGGAAAATGGAGAGGAGAGCTGTGAAAGGCTCAGCTCTGGACATAACACGGCTGCTATCTACAGGAACACAGCAGCTGTTGTTACCTCCTGGAGACCTATGTAAGATCAAGCCGGTTAAAAATTTCAACTTGTCTCCTAGCAATGTCAGAAGTTACACCCATAAATTCTCACCAACATGATGGCCGAAACATGAGCTGAACAATAGACATGCTAATGTGGACAGGGGACAAATCCCATAAGGCCTAAACTCTACACAGAGGATCCCAGGCCAATAAAGAATGCCGAGAGTTGAGGAAATAGTCTTCCCTAAGGGAGAGCACTCCAACTGGTAAGCATACCAAATGATCAGCCCTGAAAACATATATAAGTAACGGTATACAACTGAACAGGTCGTATTTATGTAGTTAGGAATACATATATATGTATGTGACAACGATTAATGAGAAAAAGAGGACATGAATTTGAAAGAAAGCAAGGACATGTTTATGGGAAGGCTTGGAAAGAGGAATTGATGTAATTCTAATCTCAAAAAAAAAAAAAAGAAAGAATGTTTTAAAATGTTCCATAGAAGACAAAAATAACTCCAACATGGAAGGAAAAGCGGCTCCTGAGACCCCAACTCTTTTTGGGGAGGGAAGGTCACTTTTCTTTAGGAGGTTGGCCACTGGCAGGATTCCTTGGTGCGGATAATTTCATGTTCCTCCTGCAGTCAAGTGGCTTTCAAGGAGTTTCTCTTACTCACAAAGGGAACGTGTCCATTAGTCGCCGAGCTGATGTGTCAGGAGAAGTGAGATGAGGACTTGTCCTGCCGTCCTGCTGGTGATTCTCAGCCATCATTTGTGCAAATATTTGTTTCATGCCATTTAAAATAGATTATTTACTAAATTTACTGAGATTATTAGATTAAAAAGTTAAATACCAAGTATAAAATAAAGTTTTGGTGGGTAGTCCTAAACTGCCAATGTTAAGGAATTGACATTTAATTAATTGTATGTTTTGAATTTTGGATGGCTAGCATTTCATGATAATCTCAAGATAAAGGCAAGCTATTGGCGCACACTATGAGAAGAATACTGGCATCAGGTTCAAAGGCTGGGATGTGTGCCCTGGTGCTGGTGTGTACTAGATGTGCACTCTTGATAGTTCTTTTATATCTCTAGTCTTTAGCTTGATTGTATTCTGAATAAGGCTATTGTTAAACATCTTATTGTCTTTCAATAATAAATAATTTAGAAACCACTGCCTAGAATTCAGTAGATGGTCTATATTTTTGGTTGTGAGCCTAACCTTTAATAGCTGAGCCATCTCTCCAGCCTAGTAGATGGTCTATAAATCATTCCCTTGTTGTGTATAAATCAATTTGGTGCCTAACATGGTGCTTCCATAGCACTCTGAATGAAGTCTAAACATCATTTGCAGCACACATTACACTTTGTGAGCCCCAATGCTAACATCACATGCTGGACTTCACAGTGTGTAGTGGGTGAGCTTGCTTGCATTGCGGGTCCAGCACTCACAGACATAGTCTATACAGCTGCTTACAGGCACGGGTTCCTCTCATTAGCTGGAAATCCTAGATCTACAGTTTTCTCTCTCATTGGTGCTAAGTACATAGGGATTTGTGACAACAGTTCTTTTCCACTTTTCAGTCTACTTTAAAGCGTTTTCACTTTTATCAATTCACAGCACTTTACTTTGCATAATGCCATCATTCCACTCTACACTAAAGCAGGATACCAAACAACAAATACTTATATTTTCACATGTATTAGATCTCATTATTATTGATCTTTAAAATTATATATGGGAGATGGCTCAGCCATTAAAGGCTACACTCACAACCAAAAATTATTTAGAATCAAGGAAGAAGGGGCAAGCTCTTGAATCCTTACTCCTTCACTACCTTAGAGGGTGAGACCAATTGGATATATTTCTTGATGAAGAATGACTTAATTTTCACAGGAAATTTTTTCCCTTGGTAATATTGCATACCTGATTTGTGAAACATTGAAGAAATATTACCAAAAAATCTGTCTATATACATTTATAATGAAGTGTTCAAAGTATGCTAAGTTCTAGATTAAACCAATTAGCACCCAATGATCTTGATGGTAATTTTCAATTTTCTAACTGTATGAAAATCTTGACACAACAGGGCTTCTGGGGCTCTTCCCAACTCTTCTAGGTGAGGCATGATTCTAGAAACTGTGACTCATTAGCATCTGAAGAGCACGGGGTTCCCTGAGGTACAGCTTTCTTTAGGCTACTATTTTAAGAAATGTGACTTGTGCACAAATAACATGCAAATTTCAGTTTTGTGTGGAACCCTTTATGGGTCTGGTTCCAGCGATGTTTTTCAGACGTCTATTGGGTCAAGGCTTCATTAGGAGGGGCTTTTCTCTTCCTAGCCCTCTCTTCTGCATGCACTGCTTGTGATAAGATCATTTCACAGTCAGATTGATCATGAGACCTGGTACTGTGTGGTGACTCCAGTTCTTAGAAACAGAAGAGTCTCAATACAGTCATAGTCAAGAGATACTGAATAAGAAATCTAGCAGGCAGATTCCAAATCCTGTAGACAAGAGAAAAGCAAACTGTTTTAGGTACCTGTTTAAGTTTTAAGCACTCCATAAGAAAAAACAAATGTGATTTTAGCATAAGTATCTATGAATTAAATAAACATATAAATATTCATAATTTTGTAGAGTTCATCAATTAAGAAATTGTGTAATAGCCAGGTGGGATGGTGTATACCTTTAATTCCGGGACTCAAGAGGCAATGGCAGATGGATCTCTGTGAATTTGAAGCCTGACTGAGTCCACTTAGTGAGAACTTATGCAATCAGTTTCAAGGCCAATAAATAAAAATGAGCAGTTCCAAGTTTCTTTCCTGTCTTCTAATTGGAACACTGTTGTCATCCTCAGAGATGGCAACTAGTCTTCATTATAAAAGCTAAAGTTTAATATTTAAAAGTTTTAACTTTATTTTCATGAAGTTAGTAGTAAAGTTAATGGTTCACAGTAATTTATAAAAGGCTATTTTTACTTCAAATCCTTTGCCTACTTTGTTACTATTAATTTTTTCCACTTAGAAATACTGTCTTGTGTAAAGTCCTTTACTTACATACTTCAATTAGTCGTTTTCTTGATCTCTTGACTATGCCCATCTTTATCCCTTGCTGAATGGTAATGTTTATTCTGTACCACTGCATGATGGGAGTATGTAATTCGTCTTCCAGAACACACTGTCAAACAGAATTTCATAGTAACATTCTCCTGGTTAATACTTTGGAAGCATATATTTGTTTGTCTTTTATATTCAGAGCTATAAAAGGACCAGAAATGACTTTTATTTACTGTGTGTTGGGAGTAGAATTTCATGTTGTTTGTGTAATGGATGTTGGACTGACCTATTACTATTTCATTTAAAAATAAAATATCTGTCCTTACAGAAAAAAAAAAGAAACAGAAGAGTCCTTGAATGGTCACAAAGCACAGCCCATGGATGTACATGCATGGCACATATGTTGAACATCATTTGTGAGACATGAAAGTAGAAGAACTATCTGTGGGGGTGCAAGAAGGCCAGTGGAAAAGGGGTGTCAGTGGAGTAATGGGGACTGAGTATGAGTAAATTACAGCGATATTCATGTATAAAAGTATGACAAAAAACTCATTATTTAGTGCATCCACTGAAGCAATTCATGAAAACTAAGGAAAGAGTGGCTTAAGAACTCTATCCACTGTTCTAGATAGATTAACATGTGAAAAACATAATAATCTTATTATAAGAACAGAAAATAAAGAAATATAAAGATACAGCAGAATGTTTCCCATAATGTATGAAAAGTTAACATATAATAAAGTTGGTGTTTTGTTTCACTGGGGAATGAGTGTTAGTTTCCAAATAATGCCATCATCACATAACTGGTTAGTCATGTGGAAGAAAACAAAACTGAACCTTTCTCTTTTCACACACACACACACACACACACACACACACACAGATTTTAGAAGGATTAGCAACTAAGCAGGCTTATCTTTTAAAAACCATTTTAGAATAGCATTTCTAAAGAATGTAATGATTTCCATTTTAAAATAAATAACAATGTATACAATTGTATTTCCCATCTTATAAGGATTTTGTAAAAGTATCCATCAATAGTGTTTTTAAACATACACACTATGTGTGAATTAGTATTAAGATGCTGCTGCATGATTTGTAATTAAAAGGAGAAGTTTTTTTCTAAATTAGGTAGATTTAAAGGAAATGGATATCTTAAAACCTTTCTTTGCAGGAGATGGATTCCCAGTTTTCTAAGGAAGCAGGGCATATATCCAAGGAATGCTCAATCATACCACAAGGGCATTTGCTCAGCTATGTTTGTATCAGCTTTGTTTGTAATAGCCAGAACCTGGAAACAACCTAGATGCCCCTCAACTGAAGAATGGATAAAGAAAATATGGTACATATACACAATGGAGTACTACTCAGCAGAGAAAAACAATGACATCATGAGGTTTGCAGGCAAATGGATGGATCTAGAAAAAATCATGCTGAGTGAGGTAACCCAGACTCAGAAGGACAAACATGGTATGTACTCACTCATAAGCGGATAATAGATGTAAAACAAAGATGACTAGACTGCTACACAACTCCAGGGAGGCTACCTAGAAAACGGGGCCCTTGGAAAGATACAGGGATCACCCAATGACAGAGAAATGGATGAGATCTACATGAACAACCTGGACAACAGTGGATGTAATGAAGGGCAAGATTTGAGGGAAAGAAAACTTAGGGGAGCAGGAGATCCCAGCTGGATCAAGAACAGAAAGGGAGAATGAGGAATAACAGACCATGATAAATGAAGACCACATGAGAACAGGAATAGGCAGAGTGCTCGAGAGGTCCCCAGAAATCCACAATGATATATCCTCTGTAGTCTGCTGGCAATGGTCGAGAGAAAGCCTGATCTGACCTAGTCTGGTGATCAGATGGCCAAACACCCTAAAAATCGTCTTGGAACTCTCATCCAATAACTGATGGAAGTGGATGCAGAGATCCTCACCCAGGCCCCAGGTGGAGCTCCAGGTATCCAACTGTCGAGAAAGAGGAGGGTCTGCAAGAGCGTGAATTGTTGAATCCAAGATTGCAAAAAGCTCAGGGACAAATAGCCAAACGAATGGAAGCACATGAATTATGAACCAAAGGCTGTGGAGCCCCAGCTGGATCAGGCCCTCTGGATAAGTGAGACCATTGAATAGCTTGATCTGTTTGGGAGGCACCCAGTCTGTGGGACCAGGATCTGTCCTTAGTGCATGAGCTGGCTGTTTGAAACCTTGGTCTTACACAGGGACACTTTGCTCAGTCTGGAAGGAGGTGACAGTACCTGCCTGTACTGAATCCACCAGGTTTAAATGAATCCCCAGGGGTGCCTTAATCCTGGAGGACATGGGAATGGAGGGGAGGGGTTGGGGATAGGTGGGGGTGGGAGTGGGAGGGGGGAGGACAGGGGAACCCATGGCTGATGTATAAAATTTAAAACACATAATAATAAAGAAAAAAAGAAGGAAAAAAAACCCCAAAAACCTTTCTTTGCAGATTTGCCATGGGGATCATCCACACTGAATGGCATTTCCATCAATCTTTCTCACTATGAAGATCCCTGAGTTATTAACTGTTGCTTAGGTTCAAATCCAGGTCACAATCTAAGATTTGCCTCTAGCTCTCTTAGTTTGGATGGGCAATTCAATGTCATACTACTTCAGCTTGCCTTTCTATAAAGTAGAGAGAAGTACACACTTCATAAAGAATCTTTGAAGAACAAAGATATGGTTTCAGAAAGGGTTCTAGCATGGTACTGTCATATTTTAAGTGTTCAATAAAGTAGACATTGTTATTAATCTTAAAAAATAAAAAGTTAACATTTGGGAAAGTGCATGTATTATCTAAGGCAGAATATGTTTTGAAGAGTTAATCTTTTTTATTTCATGTGTATGAATGTTTTGCCTGTGTGTATGCATTTGCACCACATACAGGCCTGTTGCTCAAGAAGGCTGGGAGAGGGTGAAGTGTTCCCTGGAACTGGAGTCACAGGTGGTTGTGAATGACCGTGTGGGTGCTGGAACCAAAAACGGATCCTCTGAAAAAGCAGCAGCAGTTTTTCTTAAATGCTGGGCCATTTCTCCAGCCCCGAGGCAGAAGAATCTGGACCCAAAGTAGAAGCCAAGAAAATGTGGAACATGGAGGTATTTGGTTTTATGAAAAATTTAGATCTGTTTTAGAATTTACTACTGTTCTTCATTTTTGTTCTTGAATTTAACACAGGTCCTGTGGTTGGAGTCCTCAAATGACAAAACATTCTGGAGGTGATGCCTCCAGAGAAGTTTGTTAACACATGACCAAGAAAAATGCTTCTATACAATGACATCATGAGGGACATATTTGTTTTTCTTTTGCATCATTTTTAAATTGAAAATAAACTTTTAAATATCATATGCTCTGATATTATTTTCCCCTCCATCTTCTCCCAGACCCTCCCCACCTCTCCACCCATCCAATTGCATGTCTTCTCTCTCTTTCTCTTTAGAATACAAAGACACAAATAAACAACAACAACCAAACCAAAGTAAAAGGACAGGACACACACACACACACACACTCCATAATATACAAGTAAAAGACAAATTCTGAGAACAGAGCAACATGAGCCAAAGAAAAATCTACAAAAATACAACAGAGTTTATTTTGGGTTAGCCTTCTATAGCTGAGCATGGGGCATAGTTTTAAGTGTGGTTTGTATACCCAGTGAAACTCCATTATGGACAACTATTTTTCCCTTTGTAAGCACTTGTAGATAACTTCTTGGTTAAAGATGGAAGCTTGTGTCCACTTTCTTCTCAGCACTGCGATCCCATCTGACTTCAACCTGTGTAGGCCTGTGCACACTTCTACAGTTTCTGTGAGTCATATGTCCATCAGTTTTGTACCTGGAAGGCACTGTTTCCTTGGTGTCATCCATTCTCTTTGGCCCTTATAATCTTTCTATCTCCTCTTGTGCAGAGTTCCCTCTGCCCTGAGGGGAGGGTTTGCTGAAGGCATCGCATTTAGGACTGAGTCTCTCACTCTCTGTACACTGTCTAGTTGTAGATCTCTGAATTAGTTCCCATCTGCTGCAGGAGGAAGCTTTCTCTGATGATGGCTAAGTGAAACACTGATATAGGGCACAGCAGAATGTCATTAGGTATCATTTTATTGCTATGTTTCTTTATCATATTAATAGTATGCGGCTTTCACCTTGGACCATGGTCTATCTAGTCTCAGTTCTCGGCCACCTGACAGTGTCAGCCATGGGTTCCATCTCATGGAGTGGGCCTTAAATACAACAAGATGGTGGTTGGTTATTGCCACAATGTTTGTTCCACTATTTCACCAGGTAGGTCATACAGGCAGAAAGGGACACATTTTAATCACTGTAGGTTGAAAGGAAAAATAATTCCTTGGTGACTCTCACGTCCTGAGGTCCCATCAAGGAAGCAGAGAATACTCAAGTAGCCACAGAAGTGATGAACTGGTAATACTATGCATCCCAGAGCTTGTAGCAGAAGGATTGTTAGGAATAGAAGGAACTGTCAGCCCCAGAAATAAAGGGCATGCCTTTTCCAAGGAGGCCCCATCACAAAATCCTGGGCAATAGGCCATGAAGACAAACACATAGTCATTTCTTGCACTGAGTAGAATTTAAATTTTCTTGACTTTCTAACAAGGAAACCTCAAAAACAAATTATTTCAACCAAACGTGGCATAGCAAGGATGCAATAAGAGTAGACGTAAACCCTCATATCAAGATTGGGCAAGGCAACCCGGAGCAGGCAAAACAGACAGAGACATCCCCACTCTCACTGTTAGGAGTCCCACAAAAACCCCAAACTGAGCATTCACAACATATATACAACTCTTTTCTTAAGGGAAATGGTGGAGCAGTGGATCTGAAGGAGAGTGGAGGTGAGGTGCACTGGAATGAAGAAGGGGAAGATGTGGTTAGGATGTATTTTATGAGAGGGATAAAGAAAAAGAAAAAAGAAAAGACAAACCAACAAGTCAAGGAAAATGAATTATTTTGGGCATTTCCAGTCCTGAAATGTCAGTCACAATAAAGAAATAAACTAAATACCGAACTATTTGAACACTACAGAAATGTGTTAGATATAATGTAAGTGTTGTTGTCTTTGATTTGTCTGTATAATCTCATTGCTTTCCCCATGGTAACCATTCCTACCATATTTCCATATATTATTTCTTTTTTTGTGTGTATTCATCTGCATATATGTGTTGTAAATTTCTATATAAATGTACATTTTGCTCTTCAAATTGAGATGAGATCATTTTAAAACCCACTGTTGTACGATGAGATTTTTTTCCCTGTCTATTTTCATATTTATTTATTGTGTGTGTGTGTGTGTGTGTGTGTGTGTGTGTGTGTGTGTGTGTACTCCTGAATGCCATGGCACACATGTGGAGGTCAGAGGATAACTTGTGAAAGTCGGTTCTCTCCTCCCTCCATGTTTTTCCTGCCAGTTAGTCAACAAGCTTGGCAGCAGGCGCCTTTACCCTCTGAAGCATCTCATCTGCCCATGACTTGAGGATTTAGTTTACAACAAGTCTTTGGAGAATGTCTGGTGTGAATAACTGGAAACAAAGGTAGTTTATTGTTTTCAGTAATTGCCTGTTTCCTCTGAAAAGACTATCAAGGGGAAAATCAGAGGCAGGACTCAGGTGTGTAGGAACATCTATTCTGCTTCAAGGTGGTCAGGGAGGCGGGGTCAGCTCTGCTGTACTCACACCCTCAGGGCCGAGCCACCTGCATCCCCTACCACAGGGTCAACTCTGGTGTACCTCCCAGGAGAGGTGCAAGCACATGGTGAGAGGTGGGGCGGTCTCTCTTGAGTTCAGGAGCCAGCTCTCTTGCTACAGTATCCTTCAAGAGGCATGGCCAGCTCAGCATGGCCCTCTCACCTCAACAGGTGTGGTTTCTGTGATCCCTTGTGGTAACACTGGCCATGGACATCAACACAGACCCCAGCTGCAACAGGACCTTGGACCAAGACACAGCCCTCAGCAGCAGCTTGTGCTTGGATGTCACCATGGTCTCAGTGGCAGCACAGGCCACCCAGATCAGCTTGGCCCTGGTGGTGGCACAGCCCTTGAACACCCACATGACCACAGATTGAGGCCTTGGACATTTAAATGGTCTCAGGTGACTGACTAGACCCTGGGCATCTGCAGAGCTCTTGGTGGTAACAGAAGTCATGGATATCACCTCAGGCCCCAGCTGCTGCTGCAGGGCCATAGTCTCAGACATGGTCCAAGGAGCAGCCCAGGCTCCATTGTTGCTGTGGCTCCAGGCGGCAGCACAGCCCCCCAATATCAGTATGGCCCCATTAGCAGCATACCCCTTGGACACTACCACGGTCTCAGGTGGCTGACCAGACCCCAGCCACCTGTACAACCTTTGGTGGCAACAGGAGCCACTGCCACCAAACAAGGGTCACAGACCTGGCCAGACATGACCCTTAGCAACAGCCCTGGCCTGGATGATGCCATGCCAGGTGACAGCATAGGCCATCCAGATCAGCTTGGCCCTGGTGATGACACAGCCGTTGAACACCCACATGACCACAGATTCAGGCCTTGAATCTGGAATCCATGTGGCCTCTGGTGGCAACATGGGCCACAGACATCAGTGTAAACCCTGGCTGTGGTAGGACCTTGGATGCAGACATGATTCTAGGAAGCAGCCAAGGCTCAGATGTCACCCTGACCCCTGGTGGTGTCTTCGAACCCTGGCATCAGTGGTTTTCAATAGAATCAGGAGTCTTGGACATAGACATAGAGCCTGGTTGTAGTGGGACCATGGACCCAGACATGGCCCATAGCCCCAGCCCTGTCCTGAATGGCACCATGGCCCCAGGTGACAGGGGTAGCCAATTAAATTGGCATGGTTCAGTGGTAGCATAGCATAGCACTTGGACACCAACTTGGTCACAGGTTGCAGCCTAGACCCTGGGCATCCATGTGCTCTTTGGTGGCAACAAGGGCCATTGGACATCAACATATATTCCAGCTGTGGTAGGACCATGGATCCAGAAATGATGTTTGGTAGCAGCCTGGGTCCAGATGTCACCAGGGCCCAGATGGCAGTGTGGCCCTAGGGCACAAACATGGCCTCAGGTGAAAGTCCCAACTACAGGCTTCTACACCACCCTCAGTGGCCACAGGAGACACAGACATCACCCCAGACCCAATTGGCTGCTTCAGGACCTAAGGCCAAGACTTTGGCTATAGTCCAGGTCCAGACATCACCCTGGACTTGGGTGGCAAGCAGGCCATTCATGTTGGCCTGTTCCTCAGTACTCTTACCTCTACAGATCTGCCTCTCTTCTCATTCCATGAACCACACCACCTCTTTCTCTTCCACCTCCCTTTCCTGTACTTGCTCACCGTAACTATGGCCAGGCACCAGAGGCGCTGGACGAGCTCCTGGTTGGCAAGAAATTGTTGCTGTCATCTTCTAGTGGGCCCAGGGCTAGAAACCCTGGGCTGCATTTGGTTGAGGCCTGTTTGCCCCAGCCACATGGCATGGCACAGAGCTGCTGCTGGAGTCTCCTTGCAGCCCCCTTTCCCCTGTTTTTTCTTGAAGCACAGTTGTTTCATCACCAAAGAAATGATCTTTCTGGCAAGTTAGTAATGTGTTGTAAATGTAAATGAGATCTAGAGACTGATGAGTATGATTAGTGTGCACTGAATAACTGACAGCTGCTATTCTGATTTTTGTCAATGACTATGAGAAAAGCAGGACACTGTAACAACTTTTGGTGTCTCTAGATCTCATGCACTTGATGCTTGTTGCAAGAAGAATTGAGAGTGAGTCCTTGTACCAAAAAGATGTTTGAACAGACCATGTTTTAAGTAGCATTTACTTCATTGTTCCACATAGAATCTTGGATGGCTCCAGAGAGCTACACAATATGTGAGAACAGCATTGTGGGGATACCCCAATGGAAGACAGTCACAGACCAGCTTTGAAGACTAGTACTTCGTTATTTCTGATTTTTTTTCTTACCGTTGCCCGAAACCCTCCACCTTCTCTAATATCTCTTCACCCCCCACCTGGGTTCATTTTCATCCCTGTGCAGCTGGGGTATTTCCAGAGGAAGTGAAAAAAAAGAGGGCTCTTTGTACTGTTTGATGAACTGTCATAAGAACAATTGACTTGTTACACGAGAATACTTGACTAGAGATCAGAGAAGTGAAGTAAATGGCTTTTTATTAAAGGTTCGATCAAAACCCTGATACAGTCAGTCATGATCTAGAATCTATATTTCACCAGGTCACCACACTTGCTCTGTATTTCAAACTAAAAGATATTAGGTTCAAATCCCAGTTGTATCCTCCATTGACTAATGCTGTATTTGGTAGCAATGTCCACTGAAATGAAACATTTTGTCCTGGAGAAAGGTCCATTAAACTCAGGAAGTAAACAAACCTTGTCTTTGAGTAGTTTATGTTTTTGTAAATACCCCATGTCCATACTCCTGTAAGCAATTCCAGTAAACTCACCAGTTCAGTATAAGAGGATCAGATGAAGTAATTTCTCTAGTCTATTCTCCGTGCTGTATATGGGGTGAGTACATGTTTGTTTGTATGTCCTTATGAAAAGTCACACAGCGTCTCAAAAACCAGGTCTCAGACTCATTATCTGTGAAGCAGGGAAATGAAATACCAGATGAAGGATAGTAGCATTCTGGAGCAAAGTAGATGCCAAACAAATGGTATATCCTTCTTCCTCCATTGCACTAGAGTTAATAAAAATATTTTTGATTAGAACTTTCCTCCCCCAGAGTTCACCTTTAGGTGAACTTGGGCAAGTTTATCTATCTATCTATCTATCTATCTATCTATCTATCTTATATCTATCTTTTGTTGTAGAAGAGAAGTGTGTGTGTGTGTGTGTGTGTGTGTGTGTGTGTGTGTGTGTGTGTGTACAGAATTTCATTGGGGAAAGATAAAAGAATTACATAGGTGGATGCTAGTAATTCATGCAAATTATTATGAATATGCCTAGATAAAATCTTTAATAAACATGGATTACTTATTCTCTACATCTTTTAATGTTATTATAAAGAAACTGTAATGAGCTAAATGAGAGTGTAGATCTGACCTTTCTTTTTCTGTCTTTCCCTTTGCTCGCTACATCTCAGTGACGATATTTGTAATGATAGAATGGGAAAGAACTGGAGCTCTGGAAAAGCAACTAAATTTGTGGTTCTTTTTGGAATTTTCATTACAAGTCCAAGAATGTTCCTCCAAGTGAATTTTGTTGTAATTTAAAAGATGTATTTACTAAATCCTGAATGAAGAATTATATAATATGGGTTCTGCATTTTATAAGTTAAACTCAAGAAGATTTACATTTACTCAAAGAAGAGAATCCTATCTAAAGGATCTTTGTAGTGAAACTGGTACACAATAGAGAGATCTGTTTCTTAGACGTCATTCAGATATGCTCTTCCAGAAGTAGCTGGGTTGTTTATTTAGATGAAAAGTTCAGGCATCTTTGATATCCAAATCTGAGATCTATGACTAGAGGAAAGTACAGTTAACTCAGCAATCCTAAAACCGCATTCCTCCATCTGTTGAGTCGCTGGGTCTGATTGTGAAAAAGACATTGCTGTGGTGGCTGGGACAAACAACACCTCATTGAAAAACATGCTCTTCTATTTCCACTGTTGTCCTGTAGTGCAGTTTGGCTTGAACATCTTTACTATGTCATACGCTCTTCTGGTCCTTGATACACAAGGAAAGGCAGTGTTGTGCCATGTGGGTCGCATGCTGTGGGTTTGGCAGAGGAGAGGCATGGGCCCCCAAGCCATTTAAACCCACGTGAGTAATGGAAAACAAACTCCTTTTCCATTTCCCACCCATACACACATCTGTAGAAGAAAAAGACTAAACAAAATGTTCTTTTTTTATCCTACATAAAAACAAATAGAAGAATGAGTGGAAGGATATGGTCAAATTTACTGTAAGTGTCCCCAGAAAGAGGCCCTATCTCAGAAACTGAGAAATGCTTTGTCCTGGGCTCTTATGAGCTCACAGCACTCAACCTGTAAACTCTCAGCATGAAGAAACTTTACCAAGTAGCAGGTGTCTCGTCTTGCCAAAGAGGATACTGGGGGCTAACTGCAGTGTGTTCTTCATTGTCAAGAGCTTGGAATCTTCTTTTCAATTATTTGTATATAACTTTTTCTGTCTGGTGGATAAATTGAAAAAGTAGTAGACATGTTTGGATCTGTTTGTTTCAAATACTGCTAAAGTAATAAGGGAATAAGAAAGGTATAAACCAAAATGATAAAGGGAGGTCACAGCAGTGAGAGGCCAGTGTGTGGTTGGAAGCTAGAAAGTAGATGGCAAAGCGCCAGTTTATTTAACAGAAAGACATACTGAAATTGCCTCTGTACAAAATAGTTCTCTTCCCTGCAGAAGGTCAGAAAATCTTCTTTGGAGAAAACAAGCAAACAAACAATAAACAACTTTCTGGGACATGGAAATAATGTGCTAGGTGTAATGGAGCACATTGATCAGGAAGGACTATGTGACTGAGGTCAGACTGAGCAAGAACGGGAGATCTTCGTCTAAAACAAATCTGTCTTGCTTTCTAGTCAACATATGGTGATATACTTCAATTGGCAGAACTTGCCCAATTCATCAGTGTCTGTATAGAGGACACTGAACCATCCTCTTAAGTCTTATTCTTATCCAAGAATTGACATCCAAGACAGTAAAAAAAAAAGTCTGTTTCCTTGAATCCAAAATACTAGATAAGTGATAAGGGGAAATAAATACAATGAAGAAATAGAAGAAAATAAAAAGGGCATTTAGAAAGAGTTAATGTACTCAAAGAGATAAGACTGAATACATACTACTAGAATACCAAAAAAGAGTCCCAAGTTATAAATATGCTCCCAATTGAGATCAGATAGATGTGTTACAAGGCAATGTTGATGGAATGTCAAACAAACACAGGATCTCACAGAAAGAAAAGGAGAAGAAATTATAGACTGAAACTCAGTTTAGGAGGTCCTTTGCAAGGGAACTCATAGAAGACCAGAAAACTGGACAAAACAATCAGTATCAAAGCCTGTATTGCCAGATAAAAAGGACTTATGAATGCCCAGAGATAAAACAAACAAACAAGAACCCAAAATAATCCACACCAAGATTTATTAGGAAATAGAGAGAAAATTTTGATAATAGCCAGATTGAAAAAAAATTCAATCCAAGGCTAAAAGGGGTATAGATTGCTCAAAGAAACTTTGTGAATGAGGACAAAAAAGGGGAGGGGGATTTTTTTTTTTAATTAAGAAGAAAAAGTATTTCCTCCTTAGGAATTTTAGCACTGCTTGACCAAGTTTTTGAAAATTGACCTTCCCCAGATCCTTTCTCAAGGAACTGTGGGTGAGTGGAAAAAAAATAGAAGCGTGGGAGAGGCAGAGGCTTCCCAGGATCATGGCTAGGGAATGTCTGAGGTTAACAGCTATGTCTGCAGACAGTTATTTACATACTCATAAAAATGTAATAGTGACTGACTATTTTAACCAGAAACTTAGTAAAATTAGCCAGGAGGAGGAGGGGACGTGACTGAGTAGTTTGTTAGTGTTGATGGATCTGAGGTGGCATTGGGATATGAGAAGCTAGAACCCTGACTTTTCACAATAATGGTAGTGCTTAAAACGGATTAATTGGAGAAACAGAAATAGAAGCCCATTATTTAAGATTAAATGGTTGAGTTCCTTAACTTTTGCTAGAAGCATGAAATTATTTGCTTCTGGGAAAGGAACTAGTGTTGGTCACAGTGAAGCAAGATTAATTTATTTTTATGCTATCTCTTTCAATAAGTAAATTTAGTTCTTTCACACTTTCATATATGTATTCTGGTCCTTCTCCCCCAACAGCTGCCATTTCCTTCCCAGCCCTGTAAATGCCTCCCCAATCTCTTTCCCCTACTTAATACATTTGTTTAATATCCAATGGGATTTAATTGAGACCACCTGTGTGATAACTATCAGAGCCTGGTGGACTCACTAGTGGGCACACAACTTGATTTGAACTGATTGGCGGTATATGATAAGGCCCTGTGATATCCTTCTGCCTCCATAGCTGACTGTTGATGAGAACCCAGCTTCTGTAGTTCAATTGCCAGTGTACACAGCTGCTGTGAGTTTGTGCTTCCCATGTCTGTCTTGCCTAGAAAATCCTATTTTGCAGCTCTGCCCCATCCCATTTAGGAATGAGTCCTCAGCTATCCATTATTCTCAGCACTCAGAGACCCACTTGCATGGGTCTCTTTCTTTACCTCCATTCATCACAAGGAGAGCCTTCTCTGTCAAAGTCTGAGAGTAGCTTTTATCTATTGGGATAAATTATAGATATCCAGGGAGTATTTTTATGCTATGCCAATTCAGCTGAGCAGCCATCTTACCCACCTCCCATGACTGAAGAGAGATGCATTTAAAGCTTTATAGTATTAGACTTTTTTCTCAACTGTATTTGTATGAAAAATTTAAAAATTAAAAACTTTATCTCTTGTAATGTATCAGTACTAGATAAAAAATTTCCAGGAGCATAATACAAAAGCATTATTTATTGCAAATATATATCCTATGGATTGCATGGAACTCTGATGTCCACCCTCTGTAGACATCCTGAAATCCCAAGATGGAAGGTTTGTGTCCACTGAACCTTCACAGCATTCCAGTAGCAGGCAGGAAGGAATTGGTCCACAGTGAAGTACTTAGGGCTGTATAGAAAAGTCAAAACAGTGATGAGGCTCCACTCTACCAGAGATGCTGGGCAGTTAGTGCTGTGTATGCACAAAAGTGAAAAGGGCCAAATACCAAGGAGTAGACTGCTACACATGTCACTTCATTTGTCTTTGTAACTTTACCTCACTCCTGTCAATTTTCTAGCACAAAACCTTACTAATCACTTTTAATATAGTGACTGCCTTCCTAACATGCATGATTTTATAAAAATGTGACCATTCTATACATAGATTGCTTGCATCTTGACTTTCTTTTCTGATTTCTCTGTTTTTGTTGTTCCATCTCATGTAGCCCAGGCAGATGATACATGGAATTTGCTTGTAGAGATTTACATAGGGTGTGAGTGCACACAAAATGGTTTTGTGCTCATAAAGAGCCCAAGCCACTTAAGGACAATGATAGTTAAATAACTGCTTGATGTGGTAGTTCATGCCTGTAATTCCAGCACTTGGAAGGATGAGGCAGGAGAATCTCCAAGAGTTTGATGCCAGCCAGTGTTAGATAAGGAAGTTCCTAGCCAGTTTCAGATAAAAGTGAAATGTTTTCTCATAAAAAGCAAAAACAAACAGAAATATAACTGGTCTTTCTTTATATTGCTAGCTCTGAAACAATGACCTAGAAACTTCTTGTTTATTATGAAAGCTTGGCCTTAGTTTAAGCTTGTTCCCAACTAGCACTTAAAACTTAAATTAACCCATTTATATTAATCTATATTCTCCCACATGGCTTGTTATCCCTCCTCAGTACTGTACATCTGACTTCCTCCATGTCTGGTGGTTAATCTCTTGCACCTCTGGTTCTTTCCTGGAGTTCTTGTCTCTCCCTGGAAGACCCACCTATCTTCTCTTGCCTAGCTATTGGTTGTTCATCTCTTGATTAAAACAATCAGAGGGTGCTTTAGGCAAGTAAGGAAGGACAAAGACATATGTTTACACAGTGTACAAAAAGATTATCCCAACATCTCTCCATTTTAGTCCAATAAAAAGCTCTTTCTCCAACATCAATAAACTATATATATTTGGAGATAGTACTCTGTTATCTATCCTATCTTGGTGTGTCCAAAACTTTGTACCTAAATCATTTTTCTATCATAACTTGTATTATCAACCTAAAAATATCTTTTTAGATCTTAAAATATTTTCTTAGATAAGCCACTTAAGGTTTTTTGTCTCTCAACGTTTGTAAACTTTACATTCATTTTGTGAGTTTCTTTTCTGAAATTGGCAACAAGGAAAACTGTAAAACTATAACTATCTAGTCTTCAACTCCATCAGAGACCTGAGAAGGATAACTATTACCTGAGCAAAGAGGAAGTACAGAGCAAGTGATTTTCAAAACTATGGAAATGACAGAGACATAGCTGCCTGGACAATCACCCAAGGTTCCTATGCAATGTTGTAGCATATATCTTTGGTTTACAGGCCCAGAATATCTGACAGACTTTTCTGTGAAGCAGGAATTTTGAAGGACTGATCTACTTTGTCTTGGCAGAGATCAGTAGTTGACTTCCTTTGTACACTGCTTATCCAATTTGGACAGCATACTGTCAGAAGTCAAGGCAAGGGAATTTCTTGCCCAGTGGCTAGCTTTGCCACATTTAAAGCAAACTCCATATGGAAGTTCTTTGATGCCAATCATCTTCTTTGAATTTGGTTGGTGCTGCCAAGAGCAGACATACTGTCCATGAAAGGCCTTACATTATTACAACATCTGAAATACCATATTCTGTAGATCTCTGAAGTTTTTGAAGACCACCTATCTAAACTATATCTCTATTTAATCTTGAAATCATATACATGAGGTTAAATAAAGCTTATTTCTGTCTAAATCTAAACCTTTACTACAAGTTTTATTATTATAAGTGACTAACTACTAACCTGAATTTCTTAATTATCCTAAGCAGTTTGTAATAGTAGCTTTCAAAGGCTAGAACTTTTCATTACATTTTTAAATGAGCTGCATGTGTATAGTACCTTAAACAAGAGCAGAAATACATATACCATATGTTGTAACAAAAAATCTTAAATTTGTATCAATATACAAAAATCCATCCCAATGCAAATATTTGAGACTAGTAGTTACTTTTTAATTTAAAAGTAGATTCAATAATCTTCTCTTTTATCCTATCATTCTTATATCTCCCCTTTTTTCCTTCCCCCCTTACCCCCAACACTAGATAGGAGAGAAAGAAGGACAGAGGAAAGAATGAAAGAAACAAAGAAAGAAAGAGAGAAAGAGATCCCTTAATCTAGCCTCCTTTGTTTATTTTCCTCCCTGACCATGACCAATAGCAACTTGCAACCAACCCCACTAAATGACAACAGACATCCATAACCCACTGAAAAACCAAAAACTGTTCATTCCACCTCTCAGTACTGTGGATTTCATGTTCTTAAAATTACTTCCTATTGTCTGGGGATGACAACATCTTGAGGGGACCCTGAGAAAATTGGGATAATCATCAGGTCCTGGGAGAGGTAGCTATATCATTTGTCATTCAGTCTATGTGTGATGGGAAAGTCTAGGGCTTAACTGAAGTCATGGCTCTGAGGCTGGACCATCTTAGTTAGCTAGCTGCTTTGAAGTTGTCCTAGATGCAGATTTTTGAGGAAATGGCAATAAAGGCATTCTGTGAGGTTGGATCACCTGGGCTACTTATTTTGTCTTTTCTGGTGTCTGGTTCTTTTGTTCTGAAAAACATGCAAACTCTTAAAGGTAATACATACATATATATATATAAAACACAAGTATGGAATGTGCAGTGTATAAAAATCAGGTAAAGATGATTTTTCTGTTCTATGTTAGAGCAGGTAAAAGGCATCTGTCAACTTTCTAAGTCCATTTGGACTGCAGAACCAAACTGTAATGAAGACTCTGTACCCGTTTAGAGGTTTTCTCAGTCTGGACCTGGCTTTCTGTGTTCCTGCAGCCATTCTCTGATCATGTGAAGCAAGCCTTAAAGTGCTAGGCCACCTCTGTGCATCTGTAAACTCCTTTCATGCCTCCGATTAGCACATGGTGTTGGCAATAGGCTCCATTCACCGCAGGCCTGTCCAGCAGACGACCCCATTGGTTCTGGGCTACAGCTATCACTTTATCTTTAGTGAGAGCTGAGCCTCACACCCATGGGCACCAGTTGAGAGCTGTGCCTACTGGCTGCAGCTCTGGAAGTTTGCTGGGCCCACTCTGTGGCAGGTATTTCTACTTGGTCTCCTGCTGAGTATCACATTGGCTGTTCACAGGCCCCTCTAAAGTGCTCAGTTGCACAGCAAGGCCTCTTAAAAGAGCAGCACCTCTGTATACTGTGAGCACTGGGATTACCTGGGAGACCGGGGTTGCTAGGAAGCCGTGTCTGGCTCCATGTCTAGAACTTTTCTCAGCTTCCTCAGGCCCTATGCTTGGATGTGCATGTCCAACATTGGGAGCCACATATAACTGCTCTTTATTTATATTACTAGCTCTTGAATAACGACCTGGAGACTTCTTGTTTATTATGAAAGCTTGGCCTTAGCTTAGGCTTGTTCCCAACTAGCTCTTAAAACTTAAATTAACCCATTTATATTAATTTATATTCTGCCATGTGGCTCATTATGTTTCCTTAATATTGTGTGTCTGACTTAATCTACAAGTTGCTGGCAAATCTCCTGCACCTTCTATTCTTTCCTGGAGTTCCGATCTCTCTCCAGAAGTACCACCTTTCCTCTCCTCTCTATCTATTGGCCACTCAGCTCTTTACTAAACCAATCAGAAGGTGCCTTAGGGAAGTGAAGAAGGACAGAGACATATCTTCACACAATGTACAAAAGATTATCCCAACATACAAAAGTAATTTAAAAATCAATGAACTGGGTTGGAGAGATGGCTCAGAGGGTTAGGAGCACTGGCTGCTCTTCCAGAGGACCCATGTTCAATTCCCAGTATCCACATGGCAGCTCACACCTGTCCAGTTCCAGGGCTTTGATACCCTCACACTGAAATCCATGCAGACAAAACACCAATAAACATAAAATAAAAATAAATATATATTTAAAAAACTAAAAATCAATGAACCAACCAACTACCTGAATTTCAAATTTCATGCTGAAATTACCTACCTCATGATCTCCTGAAGTTTTTTTCTTTTCTTTTCTTTTTTTTTAAATCTGTTTCTATCATAGTAGACAACCATTTTGGCCTTCAATTTTCAGTCTTAAGTGACACTTAATTCTCATTTAAAATTTCCCAGAATGAACAATTGGTTTTAACATACAACTCTAAAGGAATTTTCTTGACTATTTTAGGAGATTTTTTTTTTTTCTTTAGGAAAGGGTAACAGAATATTCCTAACAAGTATTTCTGACATTTGTTTCTATAGACAGGTTCTTTTCTACCTGCCTGAGTTATAGTTTCTAGTATACACAATGTTGTAAATTTTTATACATTTGTAGTATAACAATTTATCTCTTTCCCACAAGTGCCATCTTTTTAAATATTATGCCTTACCACCAGACTGTCCATGGCTCTATATAGACTATATACCAAACGGCTTCAACTGCAAAGGGAAAAAAGACAATGCAGGAAGGAAGCAATTTCCTTTTGCACCCCATTTTCTGTTAAGCATTCCAGAGTGCATGAATTTCTTTATTCAGTTATTTTATAAGGATTTTTAGGTAATATTTCATTATGAAGGGAGTTTTGGAATAGAGAGAGGAATAGCAAGACACAGGTGGTATGAAGCGGGAAGTGGGAAGAACAAGGGGGGTGCTTTAATTGGGGGTGAGTGAGAGAGGAGGGAAGACAAAATTATGATTTTAAACATCATCTCCTTCTTTCTGGATTCATGTTTATCAAGATATTTGTAGTATAGGACTAGATTTCTCTTCCTAGTTCTGCAGTCCCATGCTTTTGTGAAATACTATCAAAAACAACAAAAATCAAAACTCAAAACTGAATAGCCCCTCAGGTTTAATATAAATCATACTGTTAATGTATATTTATAAATTTAAATTTATTCATCAGGAATTCATTTTACCAAGTTACTGTGGAGCTTAGTAAGTACTTACCTTAGTATCTATACTTAATCTCATCTATGAAAGGAGCAAAGAACTCAGGGAACTTTTAACTAACCCCCCGCCCCAGCTTGGTCTAATTGAATTCCTCAGAATTGTCTTGACCAGACAGTGGTAGGCCAAAACATGGGAAGGCCTGTTACTGACACATTGCCCATGGGTGTTCACCACTTCTTAGGAAAAACTTATCTCCACACTGTGGAACAGACCATGACCAATAGAATAAAGCTCACAAGAGGAAGGAGGAAGGTAAGGAGAGCTATCTAATGGCTCTGAAATGTGCAAACCCTTCATAACAAGAGGGCTAAGCAATGTCTGCGACAATACAGCTCACATGGTGCATGAAGGCCGAACAAAAGGCTAATTGGAAACTCACTGAATATTATAATAAACATTTTGGGTGTGAGTTTTTAAGTGCCCTATTCTTGTAAGGAGGTATATATTATATGCTCAATTTTCTATTGTTATGTTAAAACACAATGACCAAGAACAAGAAGGAATAAAGTTTATTTTGGCTTATAATTTCAAAGAGAGAATCTATGATGGCAGTGGGCATTGTAACAGGTACCTGGAGCAGAAAGCTGAGAGAGCACGTCTTCAACTGAAAACCCAAAAAAGAGAGAACAAATGGGAAATGGGGAAAGGCTATAAACTCTCAAAGTCTGCCCCCAGTGATGGACTTGCTCCAATAAGGCTCTACAATCTAAAAGTTGTAAGACCTCCCAACTGTACCACCAACTGTCCAAATACATGAGTTATATGTATGCCATTTCTTTTTCAAATGATCACAGGAGATGCATAAATTGTAGTCACCTAAACTACTTTATTTTTCAGAAGAAAGTGTCTGATATAAGCCAGTTTGGTTGAGAGGCAAGAATTTCAGATCTGGAATTAGTCAGAATATGAACCCTAGAACCAAAAGTCACCCTGGCACTGAAAACCAAGCATTCTTCTGGTTCACAATTTGTCAGATTTGGGCAACATCAGCCAAAGAACTGAACACCTACCCAACAGAGGTGAGACTAGATAAGCCACACCAAAGCCAGAAAAAAAGTCATAACTTCAGATGCCTAGATCCCAATGTAAAAACACAAACTTGAACAAGACAATATGCCTCCTCCAGGAACCCACATCCCTATTTTTTAAAAATTATAACTGTTTGGCCATTAGCTCAGGCTTATTACTGATTAACTCTTACTCTTTACTTAACCCATAATTCTTATCTATGTTTAGCCATGTAGCTTGATATCTTTTCTCAGTTCTGCCTTGTCATCTTGCTTCCTCTGTGTCTGGCTGATGACTCCTAACTCAGACTTCCTCTTCCCAGAATTCTCCTTGTCTGCTTATCCTGCCTGGCTACTGGCCAATCAGCATTCTATTTATCAACCAATCAGAGCAACACACATTCACAGCATACAGTACAACATTCCACAGCATGTGCATATGTGTGTGCAGGTACATTTGCCTTTGCATTCATGTTTGGAAGCCAGAGATCAGCATAATATATTCTCCACTTCTCTTTTGAGACAGAATCTCTCATTGAACCTGGAGCTTGCTGTTCATTAGGCTGGCTCCTGGGCCCCTCGTATCCATCCCCCAGTGTTGGGCCTCCAGACACACGCTGCCATACCTAATCTGGACTCAGGCACTTCTAACAACCCAGCCATCTCCTATCCCTTTAGGAGTTTCAAGAACATGGTGGTGCACACCTGTAGTCCAGCACCTGGAAAGTGAGAGTGGGAGGGTCAGGAGTCCAAGGCCAATGTCAGCTATATAGTGAGATTGAGGCCAGCTTGGCCTACATGAGACCTGTTCTTCACCACCTCTCCTTGTGAACAGATGTGACTCTCCCATAAACATGGTACTTTTTAATAACAATAGGCTGGCAGTAAACAAGTGAATCTGCAGTCAAAGACAGTGCTGACAAAGGAACTCTGGGGACACCCTTGTCTACTTCAGATGGAGGAAACTCTGCTCTGGATCCTCCTTTTCAACTGAGATGCAAAAAGGCTAGCAAGAGGTAGCCCTACAAATGTTAGGGGTAAGATAAGCCCTGCAAACAAGCTAGGGACCTAGCAGAAGGACTCTGTGGCAGAAGCTTTCAGGCCAAAGGAGAAGGGAGTCTATAGACACAACATCCCTATTGTAATACGCCCTGAGAAAAGCAATTTAGCTGAAGCACAAGACAAGGACTTCAAAATAGCAATTACAAATATGTTCGAGGCCCTTAAATAGAATATGAATAAATGCTTTAATGAAAACAATAGAAACACAAACAATTGAATGAAGTGAGGAAAACTGTATAATAGGAGAAGTAAACAAAGAAATATAATCACTAAATAAAACCAATACTGAAATAAAACTCAAAGTGAAAAAATCAGGAAGTAAAACAAGGTGTTTAGAAGTAAGCCTCACCAACAGATTAAAAGACAAGGAAGAAAGAATTTCAAGTCTTGAAGGCATGATAAGAAGAAACAGATAGCTCAACCAAAGAAAATATTAATTCAAAAAACATCCAGGTATAAAAAAATCCAGGAAGTCTGGGACACACACACACACACACACACACACACACACACACACACACAAATGAAGGAGAAGAAATACAGGGCAAAGGCATAGAAAATATTTTTTTGATAAAATCATAGAATAGAATTTCTCCCGTCTAAAAAAGAGATGCCTATCAAGGTGTGAGAGGCATATAAAACACCAAACAGACAGGACCAGAAAAGAAGACTTCTATCACTTTATCTAAGATAGTGTTCAAATTTTCTGTTATTTGAAAGTAAATAAGCTGCCTTTTTGTTTACTTCTTCTTCTTGTTGTTGCTTTTCTTTTTAAATATATGCCAGACTAATAAATAAAAAGCCCAGTGCCTGGAATGGGTTAATTCTTTTGGAGTTATTAGCTAGTGGGGTCCCATAGACCCCAAACCATTACAGAGTATTTCAATTTCTCTTACTGCTCAGAACTTGATGGTAAGACCATATTGCTGAAGACACCCCATGTTTGAATCACAGAACATGAAGAAATCCAGATGATACAGACCTGGAAGATTAATTCCTACTGCCTAGCTCTCATAGGCTGAAGGTGTTAATTACACTACCATAGGAGAAAAGTAATCATCAACCTCACCTAGATGTGAACTTTGTGAACTATACTAATAATTTACTGGCAAGGTATACCCACTGGTGTAATAATGGCATGAATGCCATGGTAGTAACCAACCACTTTCTGATTGGATTTAAGGCCCATTCCACAAGATATAACTCACACCTGTCACCACTAGTGGGGCCAAGAACCTGTGGATAGACAAGCCATAAGTCCTAGAGGAGAACCTTCTATTTGGATAAATGAACATAGTTTTAAACTAGCTCCTAATGACTTGTCTCTGTACCCAAAGATTAGTGCATCAACTCTCATCAAAGAAACTTCTTTTTGTAGTAGAAGGTGATTCATACAGAGACCCATATCTGGCTAAGGTTCAGAGAATAAGAGACTGTGTAGTTATCAGCTCTAAATGGGTCATCTATCTCATACTTCCTCTTTGTGAGGCTCAGGAATTATTGAAGAATAATGGGCAGAAAGATATAAGAGACAGAGGCAGTGGATGACTACAATCAAGTAGTATTTTCCAAACACAAAAGGGCAGTTGTGCATATTAATTCATGGCAGTTGTAATAGCATGCAAAAGACCTGCATAAGCTCGTGACAGACAAAAATCTCAGCATGGAGTTGGGAGGTGATCAGCAAGTCCCACCCCTAGCTGAAGAGCTACTGGCAATTGAAGGTTTCTTGGAGGGGGAGATTCCTTTTTCTTTAGGGGTGTGGCCCTGGTTGACCAGGCTCTGGGATATGCCTAACACACAATAGTATATAGGCAACACAAACTGGAACAATGCACTAAAACAAAAAAGAGAGGGATATAATATTGGATGAGTAGGGAAAAGTAGTAGATATGGGTATGTGTGTGAATATAAAGAAATTGAATTCTCAAAGAATTAATATAACTGTTATAAAATAAGTCTGGTTTCTCAATTTGTATTCTGTTCTGAATAATTGGAATTTTCCATATTTTTGTTTAGTGATGTTCTTTGGTTATGAAACATTGTATCTTTAAATGTTTCTTTCACCTACTCACTGTTTCTGTTTACACACAGGGTAGGATTCTCCACCATGTACCATGATCTGCAGAACTGGCCATTTCTCCTTCCACCTCAGCTCAATGCAATTGATTGTGGTGATTTTTTGTTTATTCATCATTGAGTTAGGGAATTCCCACTGAATATTTTTAATTCTAATTTTGTTGGCCACACTATGTCATTATTCACTTTCTGAGAAATTAATCAAAGATTTTTTAAAGGGTATGTCTGATAATCTAACATACAATTAGTTTTGACTTTATTTTTATTGTCAATTTTCTTACTTGGCCTTCTTTTATGCATTTGTGCTGGTTTTAAAAATTTATATTTGATTGTGTGTGTATAAAATCACAGAAGCTATGGAGACTATTATTCCTAAGAGGATTAATTTCAACTTCTGCCAGATAGTTAGAATAATGGGAGATCAATTTTGTATACAGATGGAGCCAATTAAAATTTGGTTTTGCCTTTTGTAAGGTCTCATGTATTTATAGTTAGTATAGCCTTACAATGTAGTCCTTTAGCAGTTTAAATACAATTTTGGGAGAATTTAATAGGATCCTGTACACCGTCTAGGAACTGGCATACACTGCTGGAGAAAGGAAGGCAGGATGCCAGGCACTGCTATTTTCATCTCTTTGGAAATTTTGCATTTAAAGTCTCTTTCTGTGGTGCCTTGAACCATTTTTGGCCACTCAGCATTGTGAGATTGTGGGAAGCTCTGTTTCGCTTCTCAGATTTTAAACAATTTTACTTAACAGGAAAAATGTTCTGGGCAAAGCAGGTTAGCATGTCAGCACTGTCTCAGTGCATTGCCTATTCCTCAGCATCTTGACCCTGCAAGTCTTGGAGGCTGTGGTGTCTCAGCAACACTTCAAAAATATGCATTTTTAAAAATAGTCTGTGTGTGTGTGTGTGTGTGTGTGTGTGTGTGTGTGTGTGTGTGTACCCCATGCCTTAAGGATAGAGTCAAATGATAGTTTTCCAGAGTTCGTTCTCACCTTCCACCTTGTTGAGCAAGGGTCTCTCTTGTTTCTGCTTCTGCTCTGTGTATTCCAGGCTAGGTAATTCTCCTGTTTCTGCCTTCCATCTCACCACAGGAGTGCTAGAATCACAAATGCATACTACCTAATCTGGTGTTTTATGTGAGTTCTGAGGTTTGAACTTAGGTCATCATGCTTGTGGGGCAATAGTTTGTAACCATGGAGCCACTTCCCAGGGCCTCAGACATGTGCTTGTACTCTGGTTGTTTGTGTTGAGTAGGTGAGTCTGCTACCAGAAAGCTCAGTGATAGACAAAAATCCCTCTTTGAAAGTGATTTTAAGTTAAAAATTCTTTTGTGGTTATCTCTTCTCTTGCCTCAATTGTCCTGACACTTCAGGTGGCCTTGCATGAACATCATGGCCCTTTGCCGATCTTCCTCTTAATGCCCCATTTTTTTAAATCACCGTCAAAATGGTGGAAGGAAAGTCACTTCTTGATTGTTAGTATAATATGTTCATTTCATTCTCTCAGGATCCTGTAAGTAAGAAAGTGATTCTTTCTCTACTGAGCATTTCTAGAATGATTTCAGAATCCATTGAAAGCCTGTGCCTGTTTCTTTTGGTCTTAGTTGATGTGTTTCCTTCAATGGATCACTGTTCTCATACCTTTGGTTTCCTGATGGTCTCCTGAGTGATCTCACTTGCTATTGGGAATTCTTTTTGCCTCTCCAGGAATTCATGTTAGCAAGACTCAAAGTAGCTTTGGGTTGGCTCCCTTTTTCATCCCACATTTTGTTCACAAGAGACAGTCAGTTTCTTTGCCTTTGCTGTCAAGGAAAATGAGATGTTGGTTTGTTTTAGCATATCCTCCTATGCTAGCCTTAGGCTCATAATTACACCCATTTGTTTTTAAAACCCTTAAGTCTTTTCTTGTATCATATAGCAATCTGTTTGATGGCTCTAGATTCCAGGAAACATATATAAGCCCACTGATTATGCTTTGATGTCTGTCTGCCTCTGGGGAAAAAAATCACATCCTAGATCTCTTACTGACAGGGTACACTGACAGCTCTCTTAAAAAAAAAAAAAAACTCCATCTCAAAAGACAAAAACAAAATCAAAAAATTGAAAACATTTTTATGCTGCTTTTTAATGCTTTTTACCCTTTCATTCTTGTGGAGCTACCTTACCAGTATGTCATAAACTGGGTAGCTAAAACCAGCATATTATTATCTTAGTTCTAGAGGCTAAAGCCCCAAGTTGTAGAACTGGTAAAGCCACACATCTGTGCAGAGAAGTCTTTCCCATGATATGTCTCAGCTTTGGGTAGTTTTCTGGCCATCCTTAGCATTTATTGTTACCCTCTAATTCTCTCCTATCTCTCTGCCTTCCCGTGAAGATTCATTCTATAAGGACATCAGTTATATTGAATAAGTGGCCCTTCCTAATTATTCCAGAACTTAGTTGCCTTTAATTGTTTTGGTTGCTTCTCAATGATCTTAACTCTATTATAGATAACCATGTATTTGTAGAACTTTCTCCTAATTTAGTGCATTTAGATATTGTCTATTGACTTCCTGTGGTCTATAAGGATTTTAACTCTGCTGTAACTTTCAGCATAATTCTATTACATTTTTATTATTTTATCATCATGCTGGTAGAATGTATTATTTTTCTCCTCAGTCGATGGGGATGGTTATATTCAATTCTTTGCTATTGGAATATTTTTTTGTAATTTCAAATTAATTTTATGTAATACATTGATTGCTTTATACAGGATTAAGTAACATGTAAAGCTCAGAAGACTTCAAGCCCCTTTACCTCTGCTATTCTATTTTTTCATACATATTAACTTTGATATCTTGTTCTTTGTTCTGTTAGCTATTGAAAGAAGTATGGCGACATCTTATATAAGTTTCTTTTGTTAAATCTCATTTCTGCTTCTCTGAAGTCTGATGTAAAGCACCTCTTATTAGTATATCCAAATGGTTTTCTTCCTTCTATATAGTCCATATTCATTTAGGTTTACTTCCTATGGGAAGACTCATTAATAAAGACACCCAGTGGTTAGCACCATGGAGATGCTACATCACCATGCCAAGGATGAACTTTCCATTGCTCTTCAGGAACACCTAGGGATGCTTCCTAAGAAGGTGGAGAGTGAAGTCTCATTTTGACACTATACCTTTTGTTCATACCTTGAACAAGTCATATCCCATGGGAAGCAGCAGCTGTCAATTGGCCATTGGGATGAACTTCTATTTTACTTTGCTCTGACAAATGTTTTTAGATTTGGGAAGAAAGAGGTCAAATGTACGTTTTCAGGACATTTTATTTTGTATAGTCGTGAGTATTTCTGTGCATAGGAGTTCTAGCTAACTTTTTTTCGAGTTGCTAGAAAAAAAACATTTTTTTTTTTTGCAGAAGTGGCATTTTATTTCATAATACTTAGAAGCTTGTGCCTAGGGACATTAGGATATTCTAACATCCTTCTTAATTTACCAAAGCTGAAGAGGGTAGCAATGGCTTTCATTGCAAGGAATACGGCTGCTATATCTCGGCCTCTTGGTAAGCTGCACTCTGTTGTGGAGGCAATTCTACTCTGCACTTACTGTCTTCTCACTCTCTAGAGGTGAAACTGCTCGAAGAAGATCAAATTCACATTCTCATACTTGCAAGCTAAGAACATTACCAGAAAAGATTCCTCCCAGCCTTGTGTTCTTCTGTTGTAAACCCCTATGACTGCAGGACCTTGGTAAGGAAAGTTTTAAGAAGATAGATCTATACTTTAAAAAATTTCAAAAATTTATTTATATTTTACACGTATGAATGTTTTGCTTGCATTTATTTATGTGTACCACATGGGTGACTGATTGCCCTCAGAAGTCAGAAGAGAGCATTAGATCCCCTTGGACTGGAGTTACAGCTAGTTGTGAGCCACCATATAGTTGCCAGGAAACCAAACTAGATCCTCTAACTGCTCATCCATCTCTCCAGTCCTAGATCTATACATTTTATTTAGAACCTTTAAAGTGTTATTGATGTTAATAATAAGCATATATGTTTAACATATTCAATTTGATGTTAAATAGATGCACATATTCAGAAAACTGTGAGTACAAAGAAGATAATGAGTGTACTTAACATTCCCAGATGCTTTCATTTTTTAATATTACATTTTTTATTTATTTTTTCATTTATTTTACATCCAGACCATAGTTTCCCCTCCCTCCTTTCCTTCTGTCTCCTCCCATCCCTTCTACCCCCTCCTAATTCACTCCTCTCCATCTCCATTCAGAAAGGGACATGCCTTCTCTTATAGCACAATAAGGCAGGCCTCGGGTTGGCCCAGAGTACCAGAAGGCATGGAGACTGGGGATCTCTTCTGTGTATGGCAGGTATATCAGCTTCTGATTTTGCCTATACAGCTTAGACCATGAGATGGAGCCCCTGCCAGAAAATGCCAGACAGATGCAGCCAAGTTTTTGGTTCTCTGCTAATGTTGGAAAGGCTGATTTTCTTTTTCCTTTTGCTTACTCCCTTGGAGGCGTGTGAACTTGTTTTGGCAGCCAAAACAAACAAACTTGAAAAAGATATATGTCATATAGAGCCACAAAAGGATGGGGATTATTGAAGGCAGAAGAAATGGCTTTGGCATGCTCCCTAGGCTCTGCCTGTGCAGCTCACCTGATTATTATGAAGATAGTACTGTCAGTCATAGACCTCTTTTTCTCTCCCTATCTTTCCCTCTAGTATGTATTTAGGTGTGTACAATGTAATTGCAAATAGAAGGCCTAAATAATGCATTTGTGTGATGGATGATTACAGGGGCTTGAACTCACATGCAAAGCCTGGGGTGTGAGGAACCACCCTGTCTATTGTAGACAGCACGGGTCCTGAGGGAAGTGAGTAATAGCTTACGTTGGCATGAGTGTTAGCCACATCTATGTGAAATCAATGCTGGTGATTTTCATTGACGCCCTTTGCCTTCTAAAGACCATCTATGTAGGCAGAGAGCATGCTTCCACAATTCTAATCAGAAAAAATGATCATTTCTTGTCCTTTACCATTGGGTGTAAACAAGATTAAAAGGATTTACATTAAATATTTAAGGAAAATCACAATTTAGGTGGCAGAAATGTTAATACCTACAGCAGGACTAAACCCTGTGTTTGAAGATCATACTCAGTCCTTTGCTTCCACTAGGGGTGTTTAAAGTAGAGGTCAAGACCATTTAAAGGCTGATTCATCAGCTTCATTCATAAAGGGGCCAGAGAGCATGGTGCAGGGGTTAAGAAGATTTCTGTGGAGCCTGTTTGATTGCTTTCAGCATCAGCCTATTCTTAATGTGCCAATGTATTTTTATATGCGATTTTTGGTGTATACTAATTTTCATTTCTTTCTCTTTTAAAAACATTTTTATTTTCAATTATGTATATGTGTGTATATCTGCATGTGGGCATGTGCACGTGAGTGCTGGTATTTGCTGAGGCCAGAGCCATTGGACCCCCAGAGTTAGAGTTTCAGAAAGTTGCTAGACCTGGTCCTGGGATTTGAACTCTGGTCCACTAGAAGTGCAGTAAGGTAGTTGGGACATTTTAACTGCTGGGACATTTCTCCAGCTTCTAAATTAGCATTTCTAAGGAATTTTGTAGCTACAGGTAGAGTTAATGATTCACAGCTATGCTTCTGTTCTGGTTTGGTAACTATAACCAAAGGGTAAAGATGAATTTGCCTTTTCTACTTTCCTCACTTCTTGCTGCATTCCCATATGTCATCATCTAGAATCTTTTGATTTTGCTTGAAAAATTCCACTTATTATTTCTTCCCTAGGCTATTAAACAAATAGTTTGTTTAGTTTTTATTTGCTTGGGATTAGTCAATCAATCAATCAATTAATTAATAATTTATTGAGCAGGATCTTGCTATGCAGCATTGGATGTCCCAGGATTGATAGTCCTCCTACTTTTGCCTCCTGAATGTTGGGATTACAATCATGGGCAACAACATCTGGATCTGCTTAATCTTAAAGGCTATGTTTGTTGGGTATAGAATTCTCAGCAGTGTTTTCTTTTAGCATATTAGAATGTTCAGTGAATTGGCTTACCCGTCTCATTCTTTTTGCTCAGAAACAGAATACTAATCAGTATTAATATTGCTCCATTAAGTATAACATCTCTTTGTGCTATTTATTATTAGAAAATGTTTGTATGTTTCATATGGAAAATGTATGTAAAATAAGTTTGTTCAAATTTGTCTTGTTTTCATATTCTTGTGTCTTGAATTTATCACTTATATTTCATTAAGTTTAGAAACTTCTCATTCATCTCCTAATAAGTTGCTTGAGATATTAAGTTTGCCTTTCATCTCATGCTCTGTGCAACAGGGATAGTTTTATTTCTCCCATTTTAATTTGGCATTTGGAAATTCAAAAATATTACCTACCTTTAATTTCCCCCTTCTTTAAGTAATATTTTTATTTACTCTTTGAAAATTACATACATGCATACAATGTATCTCAGTTATATCCACCCTGCTCTTCCAATTTCCCTCAAGAACTCCCCAACATATCTCCTTCCCAACTTTATATCCTAATATAAAGACTTTCTATTTTTCTTCCACTCTGATTATGCTATCCTATAAATTTATCTACTTAATCTAACTAAACTTTTCAAGATACAGTTGTTAATATGTTTTTCACACAGTTTTCCCCTTTTCTTTGATGGTTTTTAAGAAAACTTTTAATCCTCAATTTTAGTAATTCAACTCTCCTCTCTTTTTTCTTGAAAAATCTAGATAAACATGTTTACTTTTATAATAGTTTCATTCTGTCTTCTCTTTCTTACTTTTCCAGGGATCAAATGACACATATGTATACACATGTATTCATACACATGTAAGCTATGTGTGTACTCTAACCTCTATGATTCACATTCTATTCTGAATTTTCTTTATTTTTTTCATATTTCAGTATAACAATTGAATTTGAAGAGCATTTACTTCATCTTGTGTGTGTGTGTGTGTGTGTGTGTGTGTGTGTGTGTGTGTGTTTTGTATGTGTATGTGTGAGTGTGAGTGTTTGTATTCTTGTGTGTAATGTGCATGCCTGTAGCCTGTGGAGATCAAAAGAGGGAGTCAGATCCCTTGGAATTGGAGTCACAGATGGTTGTGATCTGCTGTGTGGATGCTGGGAATTGAACTTGGGTCCTCTGCAGAGGCAACAACCACTCTTAACTGCTGAGTCTCTCTCCAGTCCCAGTACAGGAATGCTCAATCATACCACAAGGGCATTTGCTCAGCCATGTTCATATCAGCATTGTTTGTAATAGCCAGAACCTGGAAACAACCTAGATGCCCTTCAACTGAAGAATGGATAAAGAAAATATGGTACATATACACAATGGAGTACTACTCAGCAGAGAAAAACAATGACATCATCAGGTTTGCAGGCAAATGGATGGATCTAGATAAAATCATCCTGAGTGAGGTAACCCAGACTCAGAAGGACAAACATGGTATGTACTTACTTATAGTAGGATACCAGATGTAAAACAAAGATGACTAGACTGCTACACAACTCCAGGGAGGCTACCTAGAAAACAGGACACTAAGAAAGACACAGGGATCACCCAATGACAGAGAAATGGATGAGATCTACATGGATAACTTGGACGACAGTGGGAGTAATGAAGGGCAAGATTTGAGGGAAAGAAAGCTTAGGGGAGCAGGAGATCCCAGCTGGATCAAGAACAGAAAGGGAGAACAAGGAATAACAGACCATGATAAATGATAACCACATGAGAACAGGAATAGGCAGAGTGCTCGAGAGGTCCCCAGAAATCCACAATGATACATCCTCTGTCTGACCTAGTCTGGTGATCAGATGGCCAAACACCCTAATGGTCATGCTGGAACTCTCATCCAATAACTGATGGAAGTGGATGCAGAGATCCTCAGCCAGACCCCAGGTGGAGTTCCAGGAGTCCAGCTGTCAAGAAAGAGGAGGGACTGTAAGAGTGTGAATTGTTGAGACGAAGATTGGAAAAAGCACAGGAACAAATAGCCAAACAAATGGAAGCACGTGAATTATGAACCAATAGCTGTGGAGTACCCAGCTGGATCAGGCCCTCTGGATAAGTGAGACAATAGAATAGCTTGATCTGTTTGGGAGGCATCCAGGCAGTGGGACTGGGACCTGTCCTTAATGCATGAGCTGGCTGTTTGGAACCTTGGGCTTACACAGGGACACTTTGCTCAGCCTGGAAGGAGGAGACTGGACCTGCCTGGACTGAATCTACAAGGTTGAGCTGAATCCCCAGGGGAGTCTTAGCCCTGGAGGAGATGGGAACGGAGGGGAGGGGCTTGGGGGAAGGTGGGAACGGGGGTGCTAGGGGGGAGGACAGGGGAACCCATAGCTGATGTGTAAAATTAAAACACAAATATAATAAATAAAAAAAGGAGAAAAAACCAAAACAAAAAAAAAGAAAAATTTCCATTCATTTTACACACCCTTTTCCCTCCTCCTGCTCCCTCACCCCAGCCTGTCCCTCCTCATCTCCTACTTCTCCCCACAAGAAGAAAGGCCTCCCATGGGGAGGCATATCCAGCAGAGGCAAGTTCAAGCCCTTCCCCATGCCTTCATGCTGTGAGGTGTCCCATTATAGATAGTGAACTCCAAAAAGCCTGCTCATGCACCAGGGATGGACTCTGATCCTACCACCAGGGGACCCCTGTAGTCAAAAGTTTTCCTGTGGTCCCGCCTGGCTCCCACAGCCCACAGTCCTGCAGCTGCTTGGACCCAAATAAATACACAGAGGCTTATATTATTTATAAATGATATGGCCTAATGGCTCAGGCTTCTCACTAGCTAGCTCTTACCTCTTAAATTAACTCATTTCTATACATCTATGTTTGGTATATGGCTTGTGGCCAGTAGGCACTTACATCTTGCTCTTCCTGGTGGTGGCTAGCAGCATCTCCCTGCTCTGTCTTTCTTCTTCCTCTCTCTCTAGTTAGAATGTCCCACCTAACCTTATTCTGCCTCAACATTGGCCAAACAGCTTTATTTATCAACCAATCAGAGCAAAACATATTCACAGCATACAGAATGACATCATCCATCAGGGCCCCCCAAGCACATCAGGCTATACCTCTGTCTTGCCATTTATTAGAGTATCTTTGAAAAGAGGGCCCATAAGCTTCCCCAAAAGACAAGAATCTCAGCTTTTGTCTATCAAACAGGTCATTTTCAAGGTCAAGCAGTACTAATGCTTTTTTATAGAAGCAATCTCAATGGAATATAAATCCCTAAGTTTCTCTTATACAAAGCACTTTAGTAATCTGTAAAGAATGCTGACATTGTGATGGAAACACATGATTAGTCAATGATGTGTTTAGACTGAATTAATTTAAGGGAAGATAATTGTTAAGTACCAACCAATTAAGCAGAGGGACTGGGTTGGGATATGCAATTTCCTGCTGTCCAGAAAAGCAGTTGTTATTGGTATGTCAGGATTTAAGAAATGTGTTATCCTCTGTGAATAACTGTATTAAACTTTTGATGGGTATTGCATTTTTATAGATTGGTTTTGGAAGGATGTTCATTTTTGTAATATTAATACTTCTAATATTTGAGCATGGGAGGTCTTTCCATTTTATAGTATCTTCTTAAAGTTTTCATTGTACAAGTTTTTTTTTTAACTTCCTTGGTTGGATTTATTACAGGGTTTTTTGAGGCTATTGTGAATGAGAATCTTTGCCTGATTTCTTTCTTGATATGTTTGTCATTGGTATATAGGAAGACTAATGATTTTTGTGTGCTAAATTTGTATCCTGCTACTTTGATGAAAATGTTTGTAAGCTACAGGAATTTTCTGGTGAAGTCATTAGGGTCTTTTATGTATTGAATCACATCATCTACAAATAGTGATACAATCCTCTTACTCCAGTAAAAATGACTAAGACTGAACAACAAACAAAACAAAACAACCAAATGCTGTTGTGGACATTTAGAAAGGAGAATTCTTATTTAATGTTGGTGGAAATGAAAATTGCTCCAGCCACCATGGAAACAGTGTGAAGCCCCCTCAAAACTATTGTATTAGTAGGCATATCTTGACTGGCAAGATATAGTTAGGGTCTATAGAAATAGATCTATTGCTATGTGATTCAACTTGGGCATATTCTCAAAGGACTCTATATCCTACTACAGAGATACTTGCTTATCCATGTTAATTGTTTCCTTATTCACAATATCCATGGAATGGAAGCAGCCTAGACTGACAACTGATTAATTGATAACAAAAGTAGTATGTGTGCATAAAGGAATATTATTCAACTACAAAGAAACTGTAATTATGTAATTCATGGAAAAATGAATGGAGTTGGAAATAATCAAGCAAGGTAAATGAGGCCCAGAAAGATAAACACTACATGAAAAATGATTGATGTAGGAGCGCCTAGCCAACTGTGGGCAGTACCATCCCTGGACAGGAGAGTCTGGGGTATATATGAAAGGTTAGCCGAGTAAACCAGAGGGAGCAAGCAGGGTTCCTCCACAGTCTTTGCTTCAATTCCTGTCTCCTAGTTTCTGCCTTGAATTCCTGCCCTGTTTTCTCTCAATGGTGGACTGTATGTAATTCATAAGCAGATAAACACTGACTTCTCCAGGTTGCTTTTGACTGTGGTGTTTATCACAGCAACAGGACAATACCTAAAACACATTATCTCATAATAAAGGGCTCTGGGATCACCGGCATTGGGTGGGGTCAGGGCGACTGGTTCTTCTGCACAGCAACAGTGCTGGTAGAAGTGTTGATTGCTATTAATTTCCTAGAAAATGGTACTTTATGATCCATGATTAGGTGCACTGTTTTGACTATAACCATCTTGGAATCTTTTCTTCAGAAATGACTGTTTTTAGAGACAAACACGGTTAGACAAGAGTTTTGTAGATGTAAGATGGGCAAATAGGCTGAAAAATTCCTACAAATGTCCAACAAAAATTAAATAGTAAAATAATATAAACAAATGATGTGATTGTTAGAAACTGTGTTTTCGTGAGTATGGACAACTCAAGAGTGTGGAAAACTTCCCATGGTAGTATATCGATGGGAACAGCAGGGACAGAAACTTCATATAGCATATGATATCGATTTGCTAACGTCTGTGCATGCATGTGTATGTGTATCTGCACACACACATATGGGGAAAACCTTTCTGACTATGATACAATAGCAACAGTAATTTTTCTACATATTTCGAATACAGAATTGTGATTGTTCTTGTTACTTGAGAAAGGGTGTCCCCATGTATGTCAAGTTGGCCTGGAACTCATGGTCCTCATCTAAAAGTTCTGGGATGGCAGGCATATGCCTTCAAATCTGGCATGCTTTATAATTTTTATAATTTATAAATGAAGTGTGGTTTTTATTGTCATTTTACATTAAAGAATAGCATCACTTAAAAATTAATATTCCATATGTTTCTGAGTGATGAAATGGAATTTTAATCCCTTGTGATGAGCTATGTAAGACTGACTAACATTGACGGGTCTCTTTGACTCAGTACATTCTTTACCAGTGTTAGCAAGTTGGGTTGGTCACATCCCTTATTTTTTCTGTGTGTCTGTCTCCTCACCTTTCAGATGTGGTGAACATAGCAGAACAATGATTTTTTTTTTTCAAATTAACAGAACTGTGCAAAAAAAAAGGTAGACATTCCTTAGAGTATGTTGGCACCATTTTTAGTTTTGGCCAGACACTGTGGTTAGCAAATAGAGAAGCTGGCCCATATTGGTAAGCCTTCACTGTCTTGGTAATGGCAACCATCTCCACAGAAGGAAGACAGTGTAATCAGGAAAGGAAATCCATGGACATCATCTCTCACCCTGTAACTGCTATAATGTGCTTACCTACTGGTCACTGTTCAATTTCTTGAAGAATTGCTGTGCCCAGATTTCTGTAGCCTTTCCATGGCAGCAGAGGGGCTGCTGCCTTCCCATTCTCTGTCCCTGGAGATGCCTCAGAGACCAAATTCAAATGACCTTACCTCAGTTTTCTGTCTCGGCCTCTGTAAAACATATGGACTAACCATAGCCCTTTACTTTTAAAATAGTTCCTTCCTTTGCTCTAAGGTTACTGTGTCACCATTAGTACTCATGAGATCTTCTGAAGATTTCATTGGCTCTGTGAACTGATGTCCTTGTAGTCTTGGGGAATAGCTGCTGTGGATATCTCTGTGTAAATAAAGTTCTGATTGGCCAGTGGCCAGGCAGGAAGTATAGGCGGGACAAGAGAGAAGAGAATTCTGGGAAGTAGAAGGCTGGGGAGAGACACCGCCAGCCACCGCCATGAGAAGCAACATGTAAAGACACTGGTAAGCCACACGCCATGTGGCAAAGTATAGATTAACAGAAATGGGTTAATTTAAGATAGAAAAGGTAGATAACAAGCAGCCTGCCATGGCCATACAGTTTATAAGCTATATAAGTTTCTGTGTGCTTTCTTGGTTGGGTCTGAGCGACTGTGGAACTGGTGGGTAAGAGAGATTTATCCTGACTGTGGGCCAGGCAGGAAAACTCTAGCTACAAATGGCGCCCAACGTGTTGGCAAGAATTTCCACCTAAAACCTGAGAAAAAAGATTCTAAAACGAAGCTAAAAACAGCTTCCTAGTGTGTCTCTCAAGTTAGTGGCAGTCTGCCGGTTTGAGCTACTATGGCGGGTTCCTGGCGTGTGCGTCTGACCTACAGTGTGGCGGGAATGAGGAGTCTACAAGCGGCACTTTACTCTGCTGCGTGGTGGATTTAGCCTTTGCTAGTTAAAAAAAAAAAAAAAGATTTTTGGGCTATGCACTGCTTTGATAGAACTGCTTCTGATAGTTGATGGTACACATGGCTCTAGACCCAGAGCTGACAGTAAACTGCACCACCGCCATGTTGGGAAGCTGAGGTGGGTGGAGCCAACAGCCACAGTGGCATTTCAGGCTTACATAGATGGATATTACACAGAGAATCTGGTTTATGTTGTCTTTGGGATTTTTAACTGAAGAAAAAGATTTGATCGTAAAAGCTGTTGAGTTAAATAAATATGTAAATTTTAAAGGTAACTTGACTTCAAAATTTGGATATAAGGATATGTTGCTTTGGAAAAGAGTCTCTGCTTTTGTTTCCACAGAAAGCCAGAGGCTGTGGATTTGTTCCAGATTAAGATATATCAGGTTTGATCAGCCAAGACCACCTGAAAGGTCTCCGATGACACCATGGCCCAGATGATCCAACATCCAGAATGGTTTCAAGGCAACTGGCTCAGAGGTTCACGCTAATGGACTACTCCATAGTCCTAAAATTTTCTTTTTGTCCCCATAAGATACAGCGACCCCCTCCAGCAGGAAGTAGTAAGAGAAACTACGCCCACATTCCCAAAATTATCAAGCTGGCTTTGGAGATGGAATTGGCTCACTCCTTCTCTAAACCCAGACATATTGCTAAAAGAAAAGGTTAAGAGATTCTTGTGTCCCAAATCAGAAGAGCCCTCTGGTGTGGGACAGAGAAAAACCAATATTTTTCTTTAAAGCAGTTTGATTATAAATGAGATCTCTTTCTAAAGAAGAAAAGGGGAAATGATACAGATATAAAGGATGAAAGGGTAGATTAAGGAACTTACTTCTAAAGAGCAACAACTTGTTTAAAATGTTTTACATTGGTATAGATTTTAGTCTATTGATACAAACTTAAAGTTAATTTTGTTATACTATGTATATATTTCTACTTGTTTTTAAGGTATTATGTTTGTATAGCTCATTTAAAATTGTAATGGATAATTAAAAATAGATTAATCGTCTGTGGTAATCATACTCATAGCCATGTTAGTTAAGTCTTCTGGGTATACATAGAGATATTTCAGATAGATAGGTAATCTTCAAATACTTCTAAGACCTTCAGAATATGGCATTT